>NW_019716257.1:1662204-1905400 GCF_900074925.1 Ramularia collo-cygni | reverse complement strand
GATAGTCCACTGGTCCTGATAGTCCACTGGTCCTGATAGTCCACTGGTCCTGATAGTCCACTGGTCCTGTCAGATGGTCTCTCATGGGCGCTTTGCGTCAAGACACCTGTCACGTATATTCGGTCCATACTCTCGATTCGCCTGGCGTCGGATGTCCTCTATGTTGGTGCTTGATGGGTCCGCATGCTCCCACGGCTTCCTTGGAGGAGCTGGTGCCATGATCTCGGGATATTACTCAGACTTGGTTCCTGGGGCATGGATGGATCAAGAGGGGCRACGAACCAGCCGGAATATCGTGGCGTGCGAGAGTGTCCGGTCCATGTTGACTGCTCTCCGTAGATAGGTACGCTTTGGGACCTGGAAATTGTCGAATTTGAAGCCGCCAAGCATACCTGCTCTGTGATACAATACCTCTCCCACATATCATAGATGTGCTCGACCATAGGCCGAGCACCATTTTCTCCCTGATGTGATCTCGAATTTTGATTAGATGAGGAACAGCACCAAATGAATCCTGTTCACGGTAACGACTGCAGGATTGGCCTGAAGACTCCAATGCTGAGTTCGTCGCCGCCGCTGGGCTATTGCCATTCAAAGACATCGCAAAGGTGATTGATCAGTGGATAAGGTAAGCACGAAATTCGTGTTGACGCTCGGTCCTGCCAGTGCTTTGGATGAGCCACAAACACTTGCAACTGAACGCCTCACCCGCCAACAGCACGGGCCAAGGTCGGGTGCATCTGCAAAAAGATGACGTGACGTGAGGGACCTCCATCAATAGTCGATTGCACATATGTCTGGTATTGAATTATGCATTGAATATGCTACAATAGTTACATGCTATCTACGTCGACCGGTCCTCTAGCGCCACTTTCCACTGGTTTCTTCAAAGAGGCCTCATCTTCGCCGCTTCTGAGCCTGGCGATCAGTTCTTCGACATCAAAGTCAGTTCCGATGGGATTCTCCGCGAAAGCTGGAGTGGCCATGAACGCATTCGCCTCTTCGGTGGTATCGAAATTGTCCACTTGCGTTTCAATCATATTTCCGTCGGGATCTCGGTAGTAGAGACTGGTCGTCACCCCATGGTTTACGGTCCAGAAAGGCTCGATCCCGCGACCTTTGCGCTGTCGATATGCGAGCAGAAGATCGCGAAGTGTTGGAAACGTAAAAGCGACGTGCCTCAATCCGCTGCTTTTCGGTTCTCTTGGTCCGGTGTCGGGCAACGTCACAATTGCGACACGATGGTGTTCTTCATCGTATGTTATAAAAGTTATGAATTGATTACCATGGGTGACATGGCCGCCGAGGAAGGTCAGGTAGAAGTCGACCATTGGCTGGTAGTTGGCTGTGCGGAAGACGACGTGTGCAAGCGCCGAAGGGCTGATGACCTTGCTGCTAGGTTTATCAAATTCGTCTTCCGTAGAGGTAGCCATGTTGCTCTTGGAACGGCGGTGAGAAAGCAGAAAGATGAGTGATCAGATGAGCTGAGGTTTTTGGAGACGATGAGATGGGATGCTATGATGGAGCCTTGTCCTTGTCGGAGCGGGGCTAAAGTAGGTACCTGTATACACTTTGGGTAGTTGTGAGACGATCTTAAGACTTGACCGAGGAGCATCACCTGTATTGCATGGTTGATGCTGTCACAGTCGATAACATACAATTCTCGACTCTTTCGCACGGCTGACGGTACTTACAGGCCTTTCACGTCCGGCAAACTTTTCACCACGGTTCCTGTGTCTATTGTGTCTCGTCATTGCATGCTTGTGGGTGTATGTCTCCAATAATCTTCGCAGGGTGTGATGGGTGCTCATCTTCGTCCATCCCTTGTACTCTCCCTGCTCAGTATGATCGGCTAGGATCACGGTCATCTCATGTGGATAGCCACAGACGAAAGCACTGCTTCGCCAGGCTAATCAGAGTAGACGAAACCGGATGAGCTGAGGAATAATCTGCATTTGCATAAGTTTATGGAACGGTCATTTCCCCGGGATACTTTAGAATGCATGAACAGCGCAAGTTGCTGTAGCACCGCAGAGGTAGACATGAAACAATGGGCATCCATCGAAGATCAGGATGACAGCTTGTCGTCCCAACACATCATTGTGGAACGCCATGCCCTGAGATGACGGGCAAGCGAGATCGTCGGCCAATCCAAAGGCCAGTGCAATCTGCAACGTAGCACTGCAATGCGTCAAGAAATGTGGTGAAGTGTCTTCGTTGGGAGTGTCCACAAGAAGACATTCCACGTGGCTGGCCTGACGGCCAACCCTGCTGGGGGATCGAGGTGGGTCGCACGATGTGCGCCATGACTTTTACACCATCTGACTTCTTGGTAACGACAAGGACCGATGGCAGCAAGGATGTAATCATAATACAACAACGATTGAAGCCGACGTCAAAATTAGCCATGAATCTTCGTCGCCGCTGTGGCCTCGAGGCTTCTGCGTGCCGTTCCTGCTCCCCGTCTTTGGTACTTGGTTCAAACCGTCTCGTGAACTGCCATGTTCCCGTTGCCTGCGCTGATTTTGTACCCACCTTGCAGCCCGGTAAGGTACTCCACAGCAGGGTGGCTGGCTGGGCCGGCTGGCAGCGTCACCACACCGATCAAGAAGCTTTCCGCCCTAGCTTCCAACCCGGGCTGCCTGGCGCACGTTGCAAGCAAAAGCACTTCTCGGTCTCGGCTCGGGCGGATCCCAGTCGAAACAGCCCTGGAGCTCACGACAGGAGGTGCGAGACGAACGCAAGCTAGCCTGGGGCGCAATTTGACGAGGCACAAGGTACATTCCCGCATCCCGATGGCGAGCAGCAGTCTTGTCAAAGAGCGCGTTACCACGCAGAAAGGTGCTCTCACACGGCCGGCTGCAACAACCCAGCTGCAGCAGCAGGTGTGACSGCGCCTCGTCTCCACAGCCGGGCAGTGCCCTAGAAGAAAAACCCAGCCTCGGAGTCTAATCGGGCTAGCGCCAGATGTGGGCAACACGCCTTGATGGTGCCGCTGTGCCGCCCGCGTTCGGTCCGCGTGGAGGAATGTGCTTGGATGCCAGCTCCGAGGCGCAGGTAGATTCGCGAG
Source organism: Ramularia collo-cygni (assembly GCF_900074925.1). NCBI lineage: Eukaryota > Fungi > Ascomycota > Dothideomycetes > Mycosphaerellales > Mycosphaerellaceae > Ramularia > Ramularia collo-cygni. The sequence continues at coordinate 1,902,330 of NW_019716257.1, read as the reverse complement.
ACATCTGGCCAGGGGTTTTGACTCTCCTTCTGAGACAACCTAAGGCAGAGTACCTTACAAGTTTGTACACCCTATCGAGCCGTTCCAAGTTTCGGCTCACCTTACTTGACTGGCCGTTTTCGCAAACAGTCGCCTTAAGGCAGGGTCAGAAGATTCTAGCAGTTGTCACCAGGCCGCTCGTAACACTCCAACGATGCGCTCCCGTTTTCACGATCGCATTCTGCTGTAGCTTGCTGGGCGGGATCATTCATTTACGGGAATTGGCTTTCGGGGGTTTGTACCGGAAGTTCGGAGGCAGAGGCAGTGGGCAGGTATGCCCTGCGTCGACGAATGCACAGATATCCGCTCGCACAGCTCTACATCCATCTGCGCTTGCCATTGAGAGCGTTGCAGAGCATGGCTGAACCATCAAGACGCTTCCTTATGGCGTGACGAAGCCGCGTCGATCGGAATGGAGGCTTGTGGCTCACTATCATGCAGCTGACCGTTGACATGCAACTGGACAACGCCGCCGATCCAGATGCAATGCAGTCCCGCATAAGACGAAAACCTCGCGAGGCCTCGGCTACAATGGCTTCTGAGTCTACATGCACAGTGTCTGACCAAAAAATAAAGTGCTATTGATCAAGCGGTCTTCAGATGAGTATCGACGCTGGAACAAACGTTCGGTACAATGTCCTGCGCTTAACGGCGTTTCTACCGCTGCCACATTTGCTTGGCACCACGCAACTAAGGCTAATGCCGGCAAGCCACATCTGAAGATCYAACATCATTTGTRGGTGGATTTGGAGGTAGGAAAGCTACAGGAACAAGTGAAGGACTTTAGATCGGTTCCCCATCTCACTAAGGCCAAAGTTTGTAGTCGTGAGCAGAAACCATCATCATCACTGGAGGAGGAGTAATAGAGTTCAACCTATACACGGGCTGACTCTAGCGGCTCTCCCCGCGTGTGTGCGTGCTGCTACGATCGCTCGGGACGCACTGTTTCTTGCAACCTATCAAAGCCATCGTCTCGCATGGACCCGCCTCTCTCACCTACACACCCCTGCTCAGCTCGCTATTCCACCTTACCCACACGTTAAATCCCCATCTCGGCCATTTCCCACCCTCTCTGCTTCGTCTCCCTCAAGAACTGCTGCGCGCTCGAGACTTCCAGCGCTTTCCCAACGCAACGCGTGTTCCACCCTCATCTTTCTTCCCAACTGCTTGATTTCCTTCGTTCTGCTTTACATCGCATTCGTGTACTTTCCTATTTCGGTGTTTGGGTCGCTGTCGCGGCGGAGGTATGCTCATGCTCCCGACCCCATTGCGTTGCGCTCGCGTTGCTCAGTGCTGACGTTCACAGTTCCGCCATCATCTAACCCTACGCCCATAATTATGGCAACCCAACAATCGCCGACGGGCCCTCTCGCCCACCAACATCACTATGGCGCGCCAGTGCGTCCTGGACCTGGACCAGGTCCAGGGCCACCACCGCCCAACGGTCCCATGCCCATGCAGCAACCACCGCAGAACAAGCCCGCGACTCAATATCTTGCCGCCGCGAACGAGCAAATGTGGCTGCAAATCGGCCAGCTTTCCGAAGTGATGGGAGAGTTGGATGGAGCGACTGCATCATACGAACGCGCCATGAGCTTCAATCAGTGGTCGGTGCCTGCCATGTTGGCCATCTCATGCATTCTGCGCTCCAAAGATCGTTTCACGGACGCCGTGGAGTTTCTCAGGCAGATTCTCAAGGTTGAGCCAACCAACGGAGAGGTCTGGAGCAGTCTGGGCCACTGCTATTTGATGATGGACGATTTGCAACAGGCATACTCGGCGTATCAACAGGCCTTGTACCATCTGCCAGACCCTAAAGAGCCAAAGCTGTGGTATGGTATAGGAATACTGTACGATCGGTACGGATCTTTGGAGCACGCAGAGGAGGCATTCTCGCAAGTGATGCGAATGGAGCCTAACTTTGAAAAAGCCAACGAGATTTACTTCCGATTGGGAATCATCTACAAACAGCAGCAAAAGTTTTCGCAAAGTCTTGAGGTGAGAGGTCATGACGATCATGTCGCGAGAAAATTGCTAACCGTCGCCAGTGTTTCCGCTACATCGTGAATGATCCGCCTCGTCCTCTTAGTGAGGAAGACATTTGGTTCCAGATCGGCCACGTGCACGAGCAACAAAAGGATGTCAGTGTAGCGCTGCTCGGTAACCRAAGGTCACCTGCTAATATTGCAACAGTACGAGTCTGCCAAGGCAGCGTACACTCGTGTCCTCGAGCGTGACCCAACTCACGCCAAGGTGTTGCAGCAACTTGGTTGGCTACACCACCAACAAAGTACGAGCTTCAACAGCCAAGAGCAAGCAATCGAGTATCTGGAGAAGTCTGTCAATTCTGGTACGTGTTCCATAAATCTGTCCAATGTGATGCTTGTCTAACCCCGGGCCCAGACCAAACGGATGCACAAAGTTGGTACCTGCTCGGCCGATGCTACATGTCACAGCAGAAGTATCCCAAGGCGTATGAAGCATACCAACAGGCCGTCTATCGCGATGGCCGGAATCCGACCTTTTGGTGCTCCATCGGTGTGCTCTACTACCAGATTAACCAGTACCGGGACGCCCTGGACGCCTACTCCCGTGCTATTCGACTGAATCCAAATATCTCAGAGGTCTGGTACGATCTTGGCACACTGGTACGTTGTCCGCATACGCTTTGTTATGATGCAGTTTGCTAACAAACGTCATAGTACGAATCGTGCAACAATCAAACCAGCGATGCACTCGACGCCTACTCRAGAGCTGCTGACCTGGACCCTACCAATGTTCACATCAAAGCCCGTCTGGCTCTCCTCAAGGGGCAGCCGACCACTGGTCTGCCAAACTCAGGCAACGCTCCACTGCCTCAGGATGTACATCCGCAAGCTTATCAGCCCGGTGCTCTTGGAGGTGGTCCTCCCGGCCCTCAATGGGGTGCTCACTCCCAGAACCCACCACCTGCTGGACCTGCACCGCCCCCACTCGCCCCCGGCAACAATTGGGGAGGTAGCCGTCTCGCTGAGCTGCAGAATCCACAAATGCAACCTCAGCCGGTGAACCCTTATGAGCAGCGCGATYGCCTGCCACCTCAGCAGCAACAACARCAGCAGCAGCAGCAGCAGCAACAGCAGCCGCCTCCTCCTCCACAGGCTCAACAGCAGCAGCCACCAAGACAGCCAAGTCCGCCTGCATCTCGCTCTTACCAAGATCAACCTCAGCGCCCACCACCACCTCCGCATAGAGGCCTCTCGCCATCGCCCAAAGGTCAGCACTCCGCACCTGCGCCATTCCAACCCGGTCCACCTCATCAACAGCCGATGCCACCTCATCAGCCACATCCACACCAGCAAGAAGCAGGGCGTCCATCATTTGCATCACAACAGCTCAATGGCCCGCCGCCGCCGCCGCCACATAATGGCATGTCTACTCCTGGACCCCAGTCTGCGCTACCACCCTTCGCCCGGCCGCAGGACAACCCACCTGAAATAAGACCTCTCGTGGGTAACCCCGCTCCATCCCCTGGAGGTAGCCAGTATCCTCGCGCGCCGTACGAGCACCACCCGAACACAGCGGCACCAAGCATTGCAAGTGGTGCGCCACCTCCTTCCTCTGCTCAGACTGCCGCCGATGCTGCAGCACGTGAAAGGGAAGAAAGGCCACCCAGCGCGGCGCCAAAGCGACTCCGTGAATGGGAAGATGAACCGAACGCGGGCTCTTCCAAAAAGGCTACCACAGATGAAAGCCGCTCGAGGCTTGATGAGATTAAGCTTCATCGTGTCTCGCCTTCGGAGAAAATGGCGACTCCTCCCATTCGTAGCCCATCTGAGATGCGGCGGGTCSACGAGGCAAGGCCTTCGTCCGCCTACCATCCCTCTGAGGCGGCTCATCACCCGCCCTCTCTCCCATCCATGCAGTCGATCACCAATCAGTCTCCGCGAATGTCTGCCCCTCCACAGGAGGAGCCGCGCCCAGTTGCTGCACCACAGCCACAGCCACAGCCGCAGCCAACTCCAGTATACGAGCCTGCTGCTAGGAAGATGGAAGTTGACGAGAACTATGATGACAGCGGTGATGAGAAAAACTCCACGACGAAGCAGGAAAGCCGGAGGAATACTCCGAAGCCAGTCAACGGTGTAGCCCCAGCCCCGCCTGCCAACGGGACCTCTGAGCAACAGACTTGACGAATACAATGTTTTAGCGCTGGGCGGTAAAATTTACGAATCGTCTGGTTGAGTCCATTCGCCCCATGGACTCCCCGGCGAACTGCTTCAATATTTGTGCATATAGCAGCATAGCAGTTTTAAACAAATGCATTTACCATTTCGTCCAAAGCTCTTCCCAGCATCATGGTCCAGCGTGCCGTGGAAGACGAACGAGGCTTGCGAGTAAGCCTCGCAAGTCTGCCCTCGGGACGTGGACCCGTTCGCTTGCTGGTCGTTAATACACTTTGTAAAAGCACCATTAATACCTCGCTCTGCTACCTTACGATGGCTCCACGTGTCTCTAGGACAGCAATTGAAGAGGAGAAACCTCCCGATGCCAAGCTCAGGCGCCCCAGAGCATTGACAAGGCGTTAGGCGTCCCACGTTGTGGAGGCTTGGCTATTCAATCCGCCCTCACTCGGATTACTGTCTACAGTAAAGATTTTCAAGGCCTCCAAGTCTCCAGGTTCCCCATTGAATTCATTCGCCGCTCGGACTCTTATAGCCAAGACATCTGTTACGCCTCAACAGCCACGACGGGCCTGACGATGGATGAGATGTCAGGGGCCGTGCGACTTCGACATGGTAATATATAACCTGCAATCTGCCCACACTATGTCCCGTCACAATCCTTACCATCGAATTCTCTCAAAGACATCAAGCCACAAGATTTATCAACGATGCACGCTTCATTATTCCTCGTGTTTCCCCTGCTAAGCTTCGCTTTCGGGCAGTCTGTAAGTGTATATCATGCTCCCTACGCATAGACTTTGCGGCTAACCACGATTTCAGGGTGGATGCGAAAGCGGAGCCGTTACTGCTGATCGCTGCTGTGACGGAGACGTGATCACCAGCGACGGAAAAGGCATAGATACAAGCGACATTTCGAACCTCGTCTGCTGTACGGGCGGCTCCGGCTCCAGCTTCAACTTCGGAGGAAGTAGCTGCGCGGCTGGCCAGACTCCTGTTCCTTTCAGCCAGCTGCCCATGGCTGGTAATGCTGGCTCCTCCCAAGGCACCACCGTGATCGTGAGCAACGATATGACTTCAATGGAAAGTGCAACCCCGACCGACACAATGATGACCTCCTCGGCCATGTCATCTTCTCCCGCCGAGACGACAACATCCGACACTATGACTTCTTCTGCAATGGCAGGTACCGAGTCATCACCCCAAAGCAGCCCCCAGTCTACGACCGACTCGAGCACCGGAGCTGCGGCAATGATGACCTCTGGACCCGTAGCTGGTGCCCTGATGATGGCGGGAGGTTTAATGATGGTTGCTCTGTGAGCGTAACGATGTATTATGAACCTGGCAGTTATAGAAGGCGGTAGCTCTGTACCAGTTCGACTTGAGTACTTAATTCGATTGTCCCAAAACCAAGACAGCAGTGGGGGAGCCCGATAGATACTGGATAAACTCTGCCTCGACGATTGCCCAAGTAACAAGCAAATGAACTTTTTCCGTTCGAAAAATCATCCATGCAGGCCTTGAATGAGATTATACATAGTAGTACGACGTGCAAAAATCTCATACACAGTGAGTAGTACGACGTGCAAAACAGTGTAAAGTCGACCGTGACCTGTAACAGCGGGTCTGGCGAAGTTCTTCTTATCCTCTTCTGGCCATTTGACTCGGGCTTGAACCCGTTGGTGAAGACTCTACCCACACCTTTTTCACTCGTTAGGAGATGGGTTCCAGGCCATCTGCCTCCTCTGCAAAAAAAAAACCTTGAGTTCGTTATGGTAACCGACCTCAGAAGCATCTGACAGGCGCTAGCGGGGCTAAAAAATGCCAAGACCCGCAGATATTCACTCTCAATCCAACTACAGCGTAAAAGTATCTATCACTGACGTCACTTACCACGATCATCACACAGCGTAAAAGTATCACTGACGTAACCGCTAGCGTCCGGCTCCAGACATAAGGAAGACGGGAGTAGTGTTCGAATGCGTCTCGACTTGTATATACCTTTGTGTTACTCATTCCACTTCCAATAATATTCAGGAATAATAGACACATCAGAAAATGGCACCCAACGGCCTAGCGATCTTGATTGGTGCTGGTCCAACAACAGGAGCCGGTAGGTACCATCTATCTCTGCCTCTTTTGAGGGTGTGCTCAGTTTTTCGCTAACCTTTGATGACAAGGCATTGCCCGTGTTTTGACTCGCGATGGAAACCTCGCTGTTGCCCTTCTAGCAAGGCGACCAGAGCCCCTGAACGATCTTGTCAAGACTTTGCGGACTCAAACCCCTGGAGCTGTGATTGAAGCTTTTCCAACCGTACGTCAGTCATATCGTCGAAAAGGAAGATCAAACGGAGCTGGATCGTGTCCATGAACTGATAAGCAGTATCTGCGCTGCAAGACGAAGTCATGTTGAATATTGATCTTCCTGCAGAATCAGGCCGTCTTCGAACGAATCCGCAGCGTCTTGTCACCTCATCAAACATGAGGAAACCTCTACTAACACTTTTCATCCATTACAGGATACCAACCCGGACAACTTGAGGAAGGCTTTCGCAGACATCAAAAAGAATGAGAGCTTCGCAGGCCTGAAGCTCAAAGTTGCTATATACTCCATCAAGAGCAGCAGCAAGAAGCCCTTCATGGAAGAAACCTTTGAAGATTTCATGGAGCCACTGGAATCCTACGTGGGTGGGGCGATGGTCTTCTCGCAAGAAGCCATCAAGCGGTTCTTTGAAGATCATGGGGAGAAGAGTCTTGCAGAAGGTGGCGAGAAGAAGGGTACTCTTCTCTTTACCGGCACGCTCGGTGCACTTCGATGCAATGCCGAGTTTGGGAGCTATGGAGCCTCGAGAAGTAGTGTTCGACAGTTGGCGCAGGCTCTTGCGAGAGAGATGAGTAGTAAAGGTATTCATGTGGCTCATGCTATTGCGAATGGACGGATTTCCGTACGTGGGCCCTTTTGACCGTTGTTTTTTCACGGCGAGCATATAGACTGATGCCCATTTTACAGGATGCGGACTCTGAGGAAACGAAGTCTGGGAAACATATTGCGGCAGAAGCTGTGGGTCAGACATATCTATGGCTTGCCAACCAACATCCAACTCTATGGGTAAGTAGAACTCACCAGGCTCGTCATGTTGACTCCTGTCATGTCAAAGAATGGATGGCTATGGATCCTCCAGGCCTTCAGACAGGTGTACCTGCAGCTGTCCTCGGCATACCTTACTATTTATTGGTCGCGAACAAACAACGAATGCTTTCCCTTCAGACCCCGCAACGTTTGCTGTCCGGTCGCTAACGTTTTCTGTTCTAGACACATGAGCTCGATCTGCGCCCAGCACAGGAGAAGTTCTAGAACACTCATATGAGTGCAAGACTCATAAGCAAAGCACAACACCTCGATCATTTATCCAATTATCCACAAGCGAACTCAGCCTACACTTTCGGAGGTTCGTTCTTGTATGACCACTTGATATGGATGCAAAGCCATCCATCGCGAGCATAGCGAGGTACATACAGTTCAGTTCTCGATTTGATACCTGAATCAATCGAGTAATTCCTCGGTCATCTTTGAAATTAGCACTCTCGTTTCTTGCCATTCAAAAGCTATTCAGCAAAAAGAAGGCACATCGGATGAATGCACTTAGTTAGCCATTATGGCCGGCTAAAACAACCTGCATTCATTCATAGACGAAGAGTACGAAAGCAGCCATGAGATATGCTTGCCATGTCTATGACGCTAGTGTTCATATCGTAGAGGGGCCAACTTTTCATGTGCAGGCTGTAGGTTGTCCCACGCGATCACCGGTTCGTGTCGAATCCGTCTCGGAGGCAGTGCGCGCCGGAGCTCATCCCATCCCATCCCAGGGCATTCGGAGCATGTTCTTCCATTGTGCATCCTCGATGCGGGAAACACAGGAACGGGCGCCCGGAAGTTCCGAAGGAGGAGGAGGAGGGTCGGGATTGAGTAAATTATTGGTCGCCGCTCTGTCGGTAGCTGCTGCTGGTGGTGTGGATACTTTGAAGCACATCCATAGTATTCCAGCGCGGCGGTTAAAAGCGCCCCCCCAAGCAGACGTGAACCGAGCGAGCGACTGCAATGAGGTACCCGATSACATCGTCAAGGATGAAAGCTGAGGATATTTATTACACACACCAAAATTGGCGAGGAAGCAGAAGCGTGGTGGGCAAGATCAACGTTCACAGCTTGCGATATTATTGCCGGCTTGCTCAACAATCACGCTTACGAGGTTGCGTGGCCATGCTGCTGAGGACACTCCGTCTCGTTGAGCGTGAGCTGCATTGTATTGTAGCACAGCAGATTCGCGAAGAGGCCGAGACTCCGGGGTGTGGAGACGTCGAATTTCAAGTCGGACATCCTCATCGAACCGATGAACATCACGAACGTGATGGCGCTTCGAATTTCGAGGACGCACTGGTGGCCGATTTGAGAAGCATACTGTATGGGTAAGTTACATGTCTCGGGTACACTGTGCCGAGACCATGGACCGACCATGTGAAACTATACCGGGCAGCGTGCAAAGCGGCACTTGCATGGACGTACAGTCGTCGGTGTCTAGAATTAATTACAATTAGCGGCGTGGCCACTCCATCACCGCAGTTTCTCCCAAACTAGCAATCCCGTTTGGAAATACGGCGACTTTTGAAATTCTCGCAGGGAAAAAAATCACAAAGGCCGTAGCCAGGGCCAGGGCCAGGGCCGGGGACACTTCCGAGCACATGCGTCCGACGGGTCGAGCATGGATCTATCAAGCGATATAGTATGGTCATTTACCTTATCCTCGAGTCGGATTTGCTCATTGGTTTGCCAGAGCAGCAACGGCATGTGCTCTGGTGTATTCCGTATGAGCGCCAAATGCTTCCTTAGCTAATAACCTACCGTATGGCGTCAATGCAAATGTCTCGCCTTGCGGCCCTATAGGACCTTGCAGTGATGCGTCTTCATGGGGTTAGCAGAAGCTGTGACAGCTGGCGTGCTTCGTCTTCCTGAGTCGCTACGCGAGAAAAACAATCCGCGCGACTCGTTGGTCCGGTTGAATGAAATCCACCATGCTCAACAAGGCGAGGCGCCTTCGGCTCCGTAGATGTGGCTATCTGCGGTTTATAAAGCTTCCACCACTTAGAAGCCGCCCTCGATTCATCGCACCTGAATACTATCAGTGGGAACAGGAGTCTGCTTGACGTGCGTCGGCGGAAGATCGACTCCTTTTCCCCATGGAGGAGTGATGATTCGTCTTGCAAGGCGAGCCGAGACGTTAATCTATGGTATCTACTGATTCCTCGAGCATATCTCGAGGGTGCGTCGATGACCCACAGCTGTATAGAAGCATGTTCTAGATTGGAATCAAGGCGCATGCGCGAACTCGAGGTCAGGCAGGCCGCAGATGCTCCACTGTGAAAGATCGTCCGCTCGCCAAAAGCGGGGTGGAGGCCTCACGAGTGAGTATGCGGCTGCAATTCGTCGGCTGGTTGATGAGGATGCGCCGGCACTTTGACCATCCAAGGGGAGGATATCCTTGAGGGACGGTCGGCGCCGATACCAAATGGAACAGACGGCGGAGCGAGTTCGTCGATGGTGACGCATCATGCATCATCCTCCTCCGCTCCGGTCTTGGAAGGATTCAATGATCTCCGTGATAACCTGCCGCTTGGTTGCCAGCTCGCATCCCCGGACGCCTCTCTCTCTCTCTGCTTGCACGGCCGACGTCCCAGAGAGGATGTACTCCGTTGGAAATAATTGCTCCATTGTTTTAAGCAACGCTAGTCTTGAACACTATGCTGCCGAAGGTTTGGTGACAAGGTGCAGCCACATGCAGGGCACTAGTCACCAGGCGTCGCTGAGATTCCAGAAGCCGCTGTAGATAAGGCGGGCGGAGGATCGCCGTCGGTCTCGCCGCGTAATTGGTGGGCAGATTATTAAAGGCGCACACGAATGCCAACATCCTTGGCAGATCATCGCAAAAGCGGCGTCAAAGTCCAACGGCAAGCGAATTACGGTGCTGKGGCGATTGGACGCATGCTCGCATGCTCGCATGGTCCCCACGTCGTGGTCGCGTGAATGAAGCGTTTGCCAGAAGCGCGCCGTTGGCAGCTGTCTTGTGAATCGCGGTGGACGTTAGGTATGGACTGCACGCCATGTCATGGCAGGCCCGACAGCGAGCATGATGAGATGAAGGAGGCGCTCGCGACCCGGAAATCCGAGTGGTCAGTGGGCAAAAGGCGACAGGCGACTGCCGCACCGCACCGCAACGCCCATTCATCATCGCGTACCTCGATTCCTGCTGCGTGCGGCCTCGTCCGTGGGATGGCCAGCGTGTGCTTGCGTGAGTGGCGGTCGAGCGGACGGAGATCTCATCGCCTAAGCAGCCAGCCCTCCACTCGACCAAACTTTCCCTGCTGCAGCGGCACCTCCTAGCCTTCTAGCTCGTGGATTGCTCGAGGGACCTCACGAGGGCACCATTATTATTAATTAGTGCTGGCAACGGGGCTGTCCGAGGCGGCCAGTGATCACTGACCAGCACTCCCTTCCCGAGGCCGTCGCTTCGCCCAGTTTATACCGCCTTGAATTCACATCAACTCTGCCTGCTCCTTCCTGGCTTTGATGGTTGACACCTGCTCCATCTGTATGAATGAATGTATGCCTGCCTGCCTGCCGACTGTTGTGACAAGCAGGCTAGACGGCAGCCAGTCGACCATGACCTCCGGACACAACCAACCACCTGCTGCGGATTCTGCTCCTGCCCCACCACCAMGGAAGAGGAGACGGCGCACGGCCGCAAGTGGTGCCGCCGATGACTGCTTTTCGTGCCGCAAAGGAAATGTTGTGTGCGACCGCAAACGACCCTATTGCACCCAATGCATAGAAATCGGCAAGGAGTGCTCAGGCTACAAGACGACTCTGACGTGGGGAGTTGGCGTTGCAAGTCGGGGAAAGCTTCGAGGTCTATCATRTCCCGTTGCGGGCATTGATGCTCATGCAGAAGAGCTTCGGCGGAGGAAGATCTCTGTAGGCAAGCCTGTCAAGCAGGAAGAGCAACCCGATGCTACGCTTGCCAGTGCGGCTTTCCATTCATCTTACTCGGCCTCCCTTCCTCTGAACATTCACGGATCGGGATTCCACCCTTCGCTGCCCACCATTCAGGCTCGTCAAGAAGGATGGCAGTTCCATGGCTTTCAACCTCCTCCTCGCGCCGGCCCTTCATCCTTACAGCATCGAAACCTGCAGCACATTCACACCTCCATGCCTCAGTACGATGGGCCAGGCGCTCCTCATTCCGCGAGCTCGACGGGGTCGTTTCCAGACGACTTCTCACCTCATTTTGACTTCCCACGGACGCCAGGCTCTGTCAACATCTCGGAGTCGTTCCAGCCAAATCGGCCCATGTCGTATACTAGCCAGCCGCTGAGTAGCTCAATTGACAGCTTAAACAGCGCTTCCATGGACTCCTACGATACGCTGAGCTCCAGCATTGACTCCATTMGTAGTAGGGGGTCGTATAATGACCATGGTCACTGCCACGACTCTGCGCTACCCGAGCTTGATTCTTTCCATCAAGGCATGGCCCATGATGAGATGCTTTTCAGCCCGGGTGTTGATGTGCACTTCAATTACAACCCCTTCGACCAGCTCGACTTACAAGAAGAAGAGTCCGACACCAAGACGATGAACATCTTCGACACGCGCTTCAGCAGCCCGTTCTTCAACATGACGCCGCGCTTGCAATCCTTGATGGAGTATTATGATCGCCATATTTGCACATATTTGGTTGCCTTTGATGGTCCCGAGAATCCATATCGCAAGCACATCCTCCAGCTCGCCGTTCACAACGAAGGACTACAAAACGCCATTGCCGCGCTAGCAACCAACAACATCCGCATGAGGAAGGAGCCTCTCCCGCGGCGACTAGGGTTTGTTGAAGAACTTACCAACGCTTTCGATGGCACCAGCAGGTCTGGTGCAAGTGAGCCTTCGCCTGAAGAGACGTGCTACAAGCAAATGTCGATCGATCAGTTGAACACGCAGTTGACAGACGCCCGTGCAGCTCAGGACGACTCCGTTCTAGCGACTCTTCTAATTCTGTGCCTCTTCYATGTGTGTGATAGTGGCTTCTCCAAGTTCAAGACTCAATTGGCTGGTGTTCAGAAGTTGCTTTCTCTCCGCAACCCCCACGCCCAATCCGAGTTTACGGGCTGGGTGGAAATGTTCTTCATCTGGTTCGACGTCATGACCAGTGCCGTGAATGACCGCGAGACGCAGATCAGAGGCGAGACACTCGACATGCTGGATTACTCGGCCAATCTAGGAGCACTGGAGCAGTTCTCAGGCTGTGACGGACGATTGTTCAAGCTCATTGCARGGCTCGGCCGGCTCAACCTTCTAGCGCAAGGGAGACCCGTCAAGCCTCAGGAAGGCCCGCGGCGTTCCTTTACGAGTAATCCTCTCCAATCGTCCCCATCAAGGAAGCGAAAAACGTTTTCTTCCACCGCCGACTACAGCAAGATGGACGGCAACGGCTGGGGCAGCCCCATCTACTCCGACGACGACACTGACGGCTCGGGTGAAGACGAGTTGAGACATCACAACATCGACGAGAGACGTGAATTCTGGACCGAGTGGTCCGATATTCGCGCAAGGTTACAAGCATGGCAAATGGAGACCGGTTCCACGCCGGCTTCCACCCAGCCAACAACCTCACCAGGGTATGAGCTGGGTCAGCGTGATCTGCTCCACATCAACGAGAGCTTCCGCTTCTCCGCCCTTCTCTACACAGAACGGCTTGGTCAGCCCATGCTGCCCAGCTCTCACTCAAATTTCCAAAAATACGTTTCAAAAGCACTGTTTCACATCACCGCACTCGAGATTACAAGCTGCGTCAACAAGTTCTTGCTGTGGCCTCTGTTCATCACAGGGACCGAGTGTGTCAGCGAAGGACATCGTAACATCATCCGCACGAGGTGCATAGAGGTTCAGAAGGAGAGCGGATTCTTCAACAACATCAGCAGTCTAGAAGTGTTGGAGAAGGTGTGGCGGGAGATGGGCAACAATGGACCAGGCGCGGAGGTGGCTGAGATAAGAGCTCGCAGGCGGGACTCTGAGGCTGGGCGGACGGGAAGATATGGGCAGGCATTCAGGTGGCGGAAAGCCATGGATCGAGTTGATGGAGAGTACATCATTATATAGCGACAGAAGTGTGTTGGGATAACAGCATGGATAGGGAGGACGTGCATTGAATGATGGACATTGCAATCAGACTCGATTACAATTATTACGCAGTTCTGATGCTACAATTACAATGAATCAGTGAAGCCACGCCGGGCTCGTGCTCCTCGCTTAATGCTTGAATGTCGTTTCTCGGTGAATCAGGCACGCTGGGGTATACCACCGTGCTTTGCCGTACGCCATAAAACCCAATCGCTTTCCATGTGCATCATTTCAAAGTCGTGAATCCGGAAGCTGGAATGCTCCCGTGCAAATGTACAGCCGCTCAAATCAGCGCGAATGCGGCCACAATTCCCCCAAAGGTCATGCCGACGCAAGCCTCGAGGCCACCGGCAGCGTTGTTGGCTGGCGGAGCTTCGGTACTGGAGGCAGGTGTGGCGCCGGAGCTGGTCTCGGAGGCGCTGATTGGGGAGACCTCGTTGCTGGAGGCAGCGGAAGTGGTGCCAGAAGCGGCGGCATCGCCATTTGAGCTTGTGCTTGTGCTGGTGACGAGAGTAGTCGACGCAGGCAAGTCAGTGACCGGGCTCTCAGTGCCGGAGGTGGCACTCGACTCGGCGCCGGTCTCAACGGATGTGGTGGAGGTCGACGTCAACGACACGACGGTGGTGGAAGATGCTGGAATTGCGCCGGTCTCGACGGATGTGGCGGAGGTCGAAGTCAACGACACGACTGTGGTGGTACTGGTGGAGAGCTCCGACGTGCTGGCCGGAACTATAGGAATGGAGTATGAGCTGTCTGCGCTCTGGCCTGACGAGGAAGGGGATGCAGGAGAGGATGATGGGGACGGATTGGAGAGGGTGGAGGCCAGGGAGAAGGTTGCTTGAGCAGCGGATAGCACAGATAGGGCGTTCCATGCAGAGGTGGAGGCAGATGAAGATGGGGAATCGGGTGCAGGAGGGGAAGATTCGGGTGCAATGTAGCTGCCGGGGCTTGGGTTTGATATCGAGGCCGGGGACGGTTCGTCACACTCACTTGCGGCGCACTCGGTCGGGGTGACGGTAGAGGTGAAGGTCACTGTCAAGGTCAGCATTCCATCCTCTGATACCATCCATCTAACGGCAGGGGAACTCTGGGAGGGAAGTTAGCCAACGTTCGCACGTCAACGGTCACAACGGCGGACCGCGCGAGCATGTTTGGCTCGTCGGTCACCGTTGGCTCCACGTGCTCGACACGAGATAGCAGAATAACTCACCACCAGTGACTTCAGCAGCGCTGATGGAGAAGAGGGCGGCGGCGCCAAGCACGACGGCGGAACGCATGTTGAGAGATGTTGATGTGATTGTGTGGAAGATGATTCTGATGTGATGGGATAACAGTGAGATGCTGTTGAGGATGTTTGGTTGGTTGGATGTTGATTGATGGATGGATGTCGATGTTGTGGTTGACACAAGAAGAGCAAACGGTTTGATGTGAAGTTTGGTTTGCTGGTGGCTGGCAGGAAAGGAAAGCGCAGTGGCTGGGAGGCCCTTTCTTTGAAACGAGCGACAACGACGACGACTACCTTACGTGCGTGCATGTGCGACTGCCGCTAGTCACAGCATTTGATGAACACAAGAAAGAGTCACTGMCTTGCGTGCGCACAACGAGGCGCTCTTGCACATCTACCTTACCGGATGGCGAGCTGCTGCCGTCGCACAGTCCACGCAAACCGTGCGGCAGCGTTTGCCTTCAATGTCCCAGCGCATGTGCTCGCAACTACCCGGCTTCGAGATACCACGCGTTCAGTCGTGGAAGCAACATAAGGCGGGCATAGGCAAGCAGTTGAAGCGAATGAGTGCAGCACAAGGAGGTGTGGTGCATGCCGACTCATTCTGGAATCCTAGAGACGCCATGGCCACATTGGAACTAGTGGATGAACAGAGCTTGGCATCATCGTCATTGGAACAAGCAAGCATTGAAGCTTCACATGACAAAACGCAGGGCACCTCAGAATCACAACACATCATGTAGATACATGAAAGCAGGATCCCGTCTTCAACGTTCAGGAAACTCGCTCCGCACTGCGTTGGCTGGCTACTTGCCGTCCATCCACGTACATGTCCAAGTGCAACAGCATCAAACCTGTACCAGCGTTGACCCGTGGCAGTTCGCGTAGTTGAGGCAGGGATCTGTAATGCTCATTCACCGATTTCCCTGCGTTGCAAGGAATCAATTGTGGAAATGAGCCTCGACCAGGAACGRGGGATTACATTCAAGCCGTATCACCACGGTGCTCGGTTACACGACCTGATATACAAGCTCTCCTTACTTGCAGAGCATGGATACGTACCACCAGAGCCTGTGTCACTCTACGGTATCCATGCCATGAAGCTCGAATGAATTCGCGGCCAGGGGATGTTTTCCTGAAACTGGCAAGGTGTGTTGCAGAATGTCACCCTCATCGCCATCAACATGTGCCTGGATTGAAAAGTCAGCTAAAGTGTGGTGATTGCGCTTTTTCAATCTAATTGGGGGAAATATTGGGCATGTCAGACAGCAGTTGGGTAATCTTCAGGCTCCGAAGAGCTTCAGAAGTGTGTGTGATTGTTTATCATCAGATGGGCGTTTGGGGGCAACAACACAGGATAACATACCTTTTGATTAGGCCCATATTTGATTTTGGCTGGCATGCCTCGTTGACTCGGTGTTTGGAAATTGCTAGAAGCCGCATGTTCAGCTTGTTCGATTCCGCTTGAAGAAGCCGGTAAGCTTCTGTTGGCCTTCATCGTGAGCAGAACGACCAATGCCACCTCTCTGACGTTTGAGGCCAACGAGGTGATCCTTTCTGTCAATCGCGACAATGAGTGTTGACCAGCCATGGAGCATTAGCGGCGTCGACGAAATTTCTTTCGAAGATGCGCCAACCGCCGCGGAAGACTCCATTTCCGCTTCATTTTGATACTCAGGAATAGCATCTCTCAAGGCGCTAGGCGCCGGAGACGACCTGGAGTTCTCAACCATGTCATCTCCGTTGGGAGTCAACAAGAGTTGTAAGTATCCAGTGTTACTCCACCCACCAAGGTGTTGAAGAACAATACTTCCCTTGCTAGCGATGATATCAGGAGCGACGGTCACGCTCTTCGGTGGCAAACGCAGAAGCAGCCTCCTCCACAAATGTGACAGCAATATCCCGTGTGAGACGACCGCAATGGCACCACGACGAGAGCCATCTCCAATATCGAGCAGTGGGAGAAGGTGCTGGTCCAGGAAAGCGTCCGCTCGACCATTCAACGATTCTTTGCTTTCGACATCGACGAAACCTGGATCATCTTTGTGTTTCTCCCTATGTGCGTCCTTGCCGGACTTCGTAGGGTCAGTACGCGCCTGAAAGCTCTTCCCTTCGTAGAATCTAGAACAGTAAAGGATCAGTAGACCGCTCCGCCTTGCCGACCGGAATCAGGATTGAAGACCAACCCGAAATCTTGTTCAATCAGCTCTGAGACACGCACAATCTCAACGGTATCCGTCGTCTCCGTATGATCCCCAAGCCGTCTTTGAGTTTCCTTTCCCGATGCTAGTTGTGCGGTCTGAAGTGCCTGTGCAGTCTTGTACGCTCGGGATAGTGGCGAGGCAAAGATGTGATCGAATGCTACACGTGCTTCTCCCTTCCCAAAGTGGTCGCCCAACCGACGGGCTTGCTCAACGCCATGGTTGGTAAGGGTGGAATCTCGGACGCCAGCATAAAGGCCGGCTACATTATCAACCGTCTCCCCATGTCTGATGAGATACAGCTCCATGTGTGTGAACCATTGTGACCGGTTTGACGTTCGATGATGATGATGATCGATGTCAGAGGAAGTTTGGGACGAGAAAACTTTCCTTGTCAGCAACGGCCCGGCGCCAGTTTTGCAGGGATCCCGGATGATCGTTCTCCTCGACATCTTCACACCACCACCTCGTCAATAATTATCAACCATGCTATGCCGTTCCATCAGCAGGGGAAGTGCCTTATGCCCGGAAGCCACAGATTCCCTGATGCCATCATGGGGCCTACTCCCATGATACATTATTTCAAGCTTCTTCTTCGTACATCACCAACACATACTCACATTTCCGTACGCTTTATCTGGCTATCCCACGTTAATCATACTGAGGTCAAGATCGTGACCTCCTTCCTCTCGCCATTTAGCTGGTTCCGGTCGGTCTGTCAACATGTGCTTATCGGACAGTGAAGTCATCACAGCAACTTCCACCCAATTTTCAGGCGATCAGACATCAGACCTAGAAACAGACATCTCTGGAGAAGTTTTCATCAACTCTGCTAGCAGGACACATGYGAACTTGTCTGTGTGCCGTCTAGCCCCTCCACACACCCTCTCCGTCCTTCACTCTCCAACCTCTCCACTTTCCTTTACCTTCAACCCCTCATGCTTCACGTCCAATTCTTCAATCATCCCACGAAGCCTGCAGGTCACACGAAGCCTGCAGGACGACTTGTGTCTTCTCCAACACAACACGATGGCCATTACCGAGCTGCCGCAGTCATTCGACTCAAGCCCCATCGCCAGTCGCAACGACATGTCGCAGCCAGAAATGACTGACATGTGCGAGCCTTCTGATACCACTTGGGACGAAATTCCTGTGGAGACGGACGTCTGCACGCAGATTGATGCTCTACCCGACGACCCAATGCCAACCTTCGACGACGAGCATATTCCAGAAGCCTACATTGAGGGTGGTCTTCACCTCACTGAACTTCCAGGTTATACTGATGCTGTAGTAGAGGTTGAAGACTCTGCAATGTTGCCTCATGTCAGCATTTTCGGCGCGCCACCTGGACATGTCCTAGAAGGTAGAGCAGATCTTTTCCTCTCGAGCCAAGGTTCGATACTCAAAGATGCAGGATCTGTTGTTGAGAAAGTCGTTGACAACAGCGCGCCGGTTGAGCTCGAGATCAATGACACGAGCTACATTCAAACTCAGTCCGGACAAGCAGGTTGCGGGCTTCAATTTGTCGCAGACGAACAGGAGAAGAGCGTCCTTCAAGAAGCCCCCAGCGACGGTGATGGTGATACGTCCATGGTCCTGAATGAAGAGGATGCAGACGACGAAGATGATCCAATTTCTGAGATTGATGGTGGAGGCGACCTTGTGTTGAAGAAATGGGATTTACGGCTACCGACAAGCGATTCGAGACGAGGCTTCACTTCGACCTGGAGAGACCAAGATGAGAGTGGAGACTACGATCCAAACGAGAGTCTTCCACGCAAACGCACCAAGAGAGTTCGCAAGATATCTCCCAGCCATCAGACATGCAATGTCACGGGTTTCGATTTGAGTGAAGGCGCAACTATCGAGGGCGAAGGAATCACCGGCGGAATAACGAGCGATGAGTCGTCAGAGCCAAACGCGGGCCTCATGGTTTCCCTGGCTTTTACGACTGACAAGTGTAAAGGTGCTTTCAAGAGCATGCTCGCCCGCTTGTCGGTCCAGCAGAGCACACGGAAGCGTGACCGCAACCTCAAAAGGCAAAGACGAACCGAAGGGCTGGAATCGGTCGATCTGCGTGTTGACTTCAAGAACAAGCCTATTGCCAGGTGTTGCTGGACGTGCGCCAACATTCACGGCGAAGATGCGGCCGTTGTTGTAGATGGCAAAGCCGAGTGCTCATTGGCGACTGATCCAACGCAATGGCCTTGCCTAGCTTGCTCTGAGGTCGGCGATCCCTGCGCTCTGATCACAGAGCCAGTTCGAAAGCTCGCATGCGAGGATTGCAAGCGGCGACACGTGCCATGCTCCTTTAATTCGACTCGGAATCACATCGGTCCTTGTCAGCAGGTACGCTATGACCGACCAAAACCAACGTTTACGAATCCAACTGACCACCTTTCTCGATATGTAGTGTAAGATCGCAGGCCATGAGTGCATTGCAGGTCCTGTCAAGGAGGCCATCGTACCTCGTCTCGAGTACAAGCTTGTTCTTGAGGGGGGCTTCCCGGTTCTTAACAGCGACAACCAGCCGACGTACACTTGTGATGCTATCATTAAGGAGGGCGGTCACAAGAAGCGTCGCCCCATCAGCTGTGTAGAATGCTCTGATGTTCACGCGCCTTGCACTTATGAAGGTAAATGGGGTGCTTGCAACGAGTGTAAGCGCACTGGTAATGCTTGCACGATTCCTCACAAGAACGCACCCATCAAGAATACCACCACTCTCTTTGGATTCTCTGAGCCCAGCAAGTCATCTCCAGTGGCCGGAGGTCTTTCAACCGACGAAACGCCTCTCTGTGATAGTGGTGCTGGCCACTGCAACAAGGAGAGGCATATTGACGGCCCACGAAGAACGGTGAGAACAATAACCACAAGCTTCAGCCATCCGATGAGCTTCAATTGCGATGATGAGACGTCCAGCAAGCCATGCCATCTCTGCGAACAGCCCGCTCTACGATTTGTTGGATTCGGCAAGGTGGAGGCCTCTGTCATCGACTACGATGACAACAGCGGCTTCGTGGAGATTGATGGCGGCCATCGAAGCACATTTGTCGAGCCCACCGCGCTTTGTACAGGATGTACAACTGCGGGCCTTTCCATCATCATGTGCAACATGCATCAAATAAGTCCGATTCCCAACATCAACTACACGACTCAAGCCGAGGAGAAAGCACTCAGCGACGTGCTAGAGGGGAATCTCAAAGAAACCGATCTGGGAGCCTTTTGCTCAATCTGTCCTGGTCTGGCTACTTTGCAGTGCACTGCAGATCAAGAGGACGGTCCAACTGGTTGCGGTCTGAAGCTATGTGGTCGCTGTACGGCGACCCTTGTGGGTCGGTACGACGGGAGTCTCGGTGATATGCTGGCGCACGAGACGGGAGTGGCCACGGAGGACGATCCTCTTGGGTTTAGAGCGGACGTGGAACTACTCAAGACCGACGGTGTTCTGATGAGATACCTCATGTGCCTGAGCAAGTCGTAGAGCGGCTCAGCGGGAACTGGATATGAGTCTGCGCGACAATGCCAGAGGCTTAGGTAGCAATCCCGGCATCGTTCCGACCTGTAAAACAGATTGTTAAAAGACACCTCTGAGAACCGGTCGAACCTTCAAAAATAATTGCATGGGTCAAAATCCAGATGGAACGACCACCTCCCACGCCAGGGGTTAAGACAAACGTTCCGCGTGGGATTCGACCGCGAATGTACCCAACATCGTACTAGGCAAAATATCCCCTAGCTCGTGTCGTCTCTCCGATTTGTATCAAATTCCCAGTAGGTTCAGATGCTTTCCCGTTCCTTGTCAACTGCGCAAAGCCGCAGGTGATTGATAGCCCCACTACACCAACCCTAACCCTAGTTCTGCAATGTTCGTGCAACTATTGTTCATCGAGAAAGTATAAGTGCAAAATTGTCATGCCTGTGTCATATGACTGGATCCATTCCAGATGCGACTCGCATCATTCGCAAATGTATACCCCAAATCAGTGAGCCTTTTCAGTCGAAATACCAGCTCTCAATTCAATCAAGTGTTTGTCTTCGCCATGTCCTGATAGTTTTGCCCAGCATGTTCGTATTCCGCACAAAAGTACTTATCGATGCGTTTTGCCAGCCACTGAGTGAGCTTCGCCAGCTCCTCACGCAGACGAGCGACGGCCTGAGTGTCCATGTTTGTGTGCGCAATCAAGTCTGGCATGGAGACTGCGTGAGTGTCAGTATGCTTCTCATCCGCCATGGCCGTTCATCGTGTGGAGTACTTACCGAATAATCTCAGTAGATGCTCGCACCCGTACATGTCGCAGAGAGTCTTGCCTGCGTGGTCGCCATGACCAGATTCAACTTGCTTGTGGATTTCGTAGAACTGCTGGCGCTCAAAGCGGTAAAGCAGAATTCGGCCCAGCGACTTATTGAAGTACTCCTTGATGCCAGCGATGACCTCTTCAAGGATGTCCGCCTCGGCAGATCCAGGCCGTCTGTGGATGCTTTCCGCTTCGTTGTAGTCGTCGAGGAATTGTGTGATGGAAATTGGAGCCGGCATAGGCACGAGCTTCTGGTCTTTGGTGACCTTTTCCCAATCATCCACAAGGATCGACTTGAGCGAATCTGGCATGAAAAGTCGCACCGCTGGTCGTCGCACAAAATCGTCCTCCTAAGCATATGTTGTCAGTTCCAAAGTCTTGGGCGTTGCGGTGGCATTTTGCGAAAGTCTGTCGACAAGTCTCTTTGCTCTCCGCAAGTGACGATGAAAGGATGGCATAACGAGAGAACAATGGGTATTGCCGAAGCATGACCCTTTGCAAGGCTCTCCAGGGATGGTTCTTGCACGCACGTGGATATGATGAAAAGTGATAGAAACACATACCTTGTCAATCCCTTCAATCTCGCGGCTTCTCTTGGTACCCCGAGGAGGAGGCGGTGGTACTGCAGAGCTGCGATCCTCGCTGCCACGTGCTAAAGCAATCGTCAGACCAGTTCCATGTCAAAGGCTTTCACTGGATGACTTGCCATTGGTCGCGCGTTGCTGCGTGTTCAAGTCTTTCCTCAGATTGCTTGCGAGGTCTCTATTCTCGTCTGTGAGTTTGCGGACTCGCTCCTGCGGAACCCAATCATCCCAACTGTAGTTCTCGCGGTCAGCATATGTATGCGATAATGGTACGAAATGGCCAGCGGACGTTCACAATCTGTCGCGATTTCAACAAGCAGACATGAATGCAGGGTGAGAATTGCTTGAGATCGCGTTGAGAAACCGGAAGCGTCACTGTCATTCCTTCTTGCGCGAGGAGGGCGAGGCTCGAAGCATGAGGAAATATCGGCTGAAGAGATGAAAGATGAGATGGCCAGGTACGTACGTGTTTTTCCAGCCTTTGTAGTGAACACGGTAGACGTAGCCTTCCTTTTTGTCGTTTGGGTCTTTCATCTTGCTGTCGAGGACTTTGGCCTCGTAGAGGAGTTCGCCGTGGAAGCAGAGTACTCTCTCATCTTTGATGTACATTGGCTGCGGATTCGTCGAGGGTGCCATTGTGATTGAGTTTTTCTGTGACACGTACGCGGTGAAAGTTTTCTGGTAAGAGGTCAAGAGGGTGTGGTTGTTGAGTTCGGGAGAGAGGGAGATGGGAGGTTTGGAAAGTTTGAGACGCACAATCGACACGCGACACGCGCTCGGGCTTCACGACGAATATTTTCCACAATAGGCACTGAGCACAAAATRAAGTGGATCCCGCACTCTCAGTGGCTTTTTTGATTCACTCGTCTTATGTCGCGAGAATGGAAAGCTAAGGTGGACGTTGCAAACGTAAAGGTGTATTGAATATTTACAGGCATGGGAGGCTACATATTGCTAACTCAGATATGATCGCCTTGTGGAGTGCACGCTAGGCATACAGACAACTAGAGAGGACCCGCAAATAGCTCCAAAGCATGCTTTAGTACCCTATCCTTGGGTGCAATTCCATCAACTGCCGATCTGAGCGTGGCATCGCAGAGTGAAGACGGTGTTCACATCTATTGCAGCATGTTAAGCGGTCATCTGTCCCCATACCCACGCCTTACAAGAGCGAGAATGGGAGCCGCAGACCGCCACTGATTGGTTCATCCGAGCATGTTCACCGCTGACACGAAACACGAGAAAACTCGGGTATTAGTCCTCACGACCTACCGTATATTGGTGTTCCGAAGAGTGATGTCGTCCGGGCGGAACGAACAAAACGGCAACGACCTACCTTGCCTGCAGGGAAGTCGGCTTGCCTACATGTACGAGAGTTTCGAAGCTATAAAGGTTGCTTGATGAATATGTGTGTCTTTGTAAATTGTTGTAGGAGCTTACTAACCTGTCGGGTCCTGCTTCCAAGATGTTCACTGCAGCCGAACACCTGCAGTCTTCTGCCTCTTTGACTCTCTGCCTTGCACATTGGTCATGCCACGCTCGTCGACGCTGAGCATGCCCTTGGAAGACTCCTTCTTCTCGTCCTCAATCTTCTTGAGACGCTTTTCAGTCTTTTGCTTGCCTGAGCCTTTGCCGTGGAACATATGACTGAGATGTTTGAAGGCTTCCTTCTGGTTCATGGAGCGACCGTATTCATCGTTGTACCTCAGCTGCACGTCTGGACGGTACTCTTTGTTGAACTTTTCAGCAAGCAAGCGAGCGATGTACTGCTCCCTTTGGTCGTTCTGCTGGCGTGCCTGGTTCTCACGGTCGCGGTTACTCAGCTTGTCGTAGCGGCCGCTGCGACGATCGGCTTCACGCTGCTCGCGAGCTTTTCGGTCGTAGTCGTCGATCAAGTGCTGCTTCTCCGCCAGGAAGTTCTGCCGACGGCGCTCCTTCTCAGCCAGATCCTCCGAGGCGGGGTTCGCAATCAAGTCGCGCTTGCGTAGCATTGCGAGCGTTGCCGCAATGCCCTGGCCAGCCATACTCTCTTCTTCTTCGAGTCCAGTAGCGGTAATGTCCTGCGCGGTCCTCTCAACAGGCTCGTCCTTGTCTTGCAGAGCGCCATACGACTCCTGAGCCATGTTGACGTCACCGTCTTCGTCCTCGTCATCTTGCTTATGAGCCGGCTGCGGAGTTTTGCTCTGTCTCGCTCTGCTTGGTTCTTCTTCTTCTGGCTTCTTGAGGTTAGCGACAAACTCAGTAGTCTCGTCAATGACCATGCCACCATCTTCGAGCTCTGGCTCATCGATTGGCATTTCCTCGCGCATCTGTCGAGCGACCTCTGCAGCATCTGTTCTCTTGCGCTTTTTCAGGGCCAGTCGACGCTGTTCAGCTAGCTTCGCCTGAAGATCATCGTCATCGAATTCGAACACGGGCTTTTTGGTCACTGCAGTGTTGTCCACATCCATTGCATCCGCATCAGCAGTGCTCGCGGGCTGCACAATAACGTCATCGTCGTCCGCGGCCCTTTGGCGAGTCTTCTTCTCCTTCTTGCCCTTCTTGGGCTTTTTGACTTTGATTGTCGACGGGTCGACGTAGTCGGAAGTGGGGGCATCATCCTTGAGCATATCCAAGGAGATTTGAATGCCTTTGCTCTTTGTCTGACCATTCTCGCTTGCTCTTTTGCGTGCTGCTTCAGCTGCGGAGCTGCCTTGTCCATCCAGAGTGAAGCGCTTCTGTTGCTTGCCATCAATCTCCTCGTCGTACTTGGAAAGAACGTTTTGCTTCTCTCCCTGCTCCGTCGGGTCATAGTCCGGCCGTTTCTTGGCCAAGCGTAACCTCTCCTCAAGTTTCTCCTTCGCCTTGAGATCGGCACTTTCCAGCTCGTCGTCCTCACTCTCATCACCAATCTCAGTATCCTTAAGCGTAAGAACCTGCTCGCCGGTGAAGTCGTCAAACTGATCAGCCTCGTGTCCGACTTTGACCCCAGCAAGATCTTTGGCAGTGTATTCCACCTGCTGCTGCTCCCGCGCGGCCAGTTCTTCTTCGAGCTTCCGCAGCTTCTCGATCTTCTTCTGGCGCTTCTTCTGCTGCAACAGCCATGTGCGCGTGTCAACTTCTTCGTCTTCGTCCGCTTCGCCCAAGCCTTTGCCCTCAAGCTTCGCAGTTCGTGCCGCTCGATCTCGTGCCTTTTTCGCCTCTTCCTTCCGTTTCTGCCGCTCGAGCTTCTCCTTCTTCTCAGCCTCAAGCTTTTGCCAGTTACTCCCGGCAGCTGCAGCACGCTTGTCCAGGGTGCTGAGGTCATCGCTCTCGTCGCTGTCGCTGCCCGAGTCATCTCCTCTGAATTGAGGTCCGCTTTGGCCGGGAACTGCCAGCGGTGCCATACCAAGCGACACCCGGACCTTATTCATCTGCTCAATATCGGCGACGGACGTCATCTTGGCGGCTGTCGATGTGGTTGCTGTTATGATAAGGAGGGGAAGATGGAAGTTGAAGTCTTGTCGGAGGTGAGAAGCGGGCAAGCGTGACCACATGCAAGCGGGGCGCTCCGGGATCCGAGCGCCAAATTACGTGACTACTTCCAAAATTTTCGACCGCAGTCCTTCTTCGCAAAACAATGACCTGTGTCCAGCGGTCCTTGCGCGCTTCCGGGCGCTGCAGGTTGACTGCTGCGACATTTCGACGATCATGGGACCTTCACTACTATGGAGCACGCTCGGTCGACAGGTCTTAGAGAGAATGCGGCTCACATCTTGAGCTCTACGTGAGCTCGGTGTGCAGTCCGGGCGCTATATTCCACTTTGTCCCAGAGCCCGTCGGGCCTTGATTGGGGGAACAAACCATAGCTTGCCTACATCACATCCGTCAGATTCTACCATCATAAGGATGTCAACTCCATCGCCCGTGCTGCGGTTCCTACACTCTGCAAAGGCCGCAGAGATATTACCAATGAACGGCGATATGGTCACAAGTCGAGATTTGATGGCTTTTCAAAGTTTCCCGTCTATATAAGTATCATACACAGCACTCTATTGCTCATAGCGGTCAAATTTCCACAATGCTTGGGTCCTTCGCTATCTCCTGGTAATGCAGAATCAAAAGTCGTTAGTAGTCGTCCACCAGCGCATCGCAGCGCATCACAATCTTGCCCTCCGGGCTTCCAAAACGCGAAAAAGCTCTGCGAGCAAAATGTCTTTTACGCCGTACGCCCTCCCGTCTCCTCGTCAACAGAGGCTGTAGCACTGCTGTTGCCTGCTTTCCGGATAACCTTGAACTTGGGAGCGTCTGCGGGTCTGGGCGCCACTCCCTCGCCATAGAATATCTCAGCAGCAAACGTCAAGCCCGGACTGCCGTCACGGCTACCTGCCCACACCTCGATACGGTCGCCAGTATGAAGCCGACCGTAATTGCCTTTGCCGTGCTCACCTTCCGTCAACTGCACGCCGTTGATGCGCACGCCGCGGCTAGCGTGCGTACGGATTCCGCAGTACAATCCAGGGAGATGGGTGAAGTCGGCGCCTTCTGGCACCTTTTCAATTCCAGGCGCGTGGAAAAACACCCACAGTCCGAGTTTGGGAACGCGGGTGTCGTTCCTGTTGGGGAAGACCACTGTGTTTTCCGGACTACGTCCCCAACTTGTGCGAGCGGCGTTCAGCTCGATCACGGTTTGAGAGAAGGAGTCATCCGTAGGCACGAGTCGACCAAATCGCGGTCGGGTGCTCGGCAAGGCTCGCGCATTGGCACTCTGCTGCTTGCTGCTGGTACCGCTGATGGCTAAAAGCTCGGGATAAGAAGTTTCCTTTTGAACATCGACCCCAGCTGCGCTTTCACTGCCTGCTTCGCTGCGTCTGCTGATTGTCGTGGGTATCGATGTGCTCTTTGGAATGTAAAGAGGCTCGGCAGAGAAGTCATGCCCGCTGGCTTTTGATGCGTACTCTACCGTGTGCGTGCTTGGATCATTCGGGTCCCACCAGAAAGATGGAGGGAGCGGCAAGTTTATCCGGCGCCTGAAAGGCACAGGCGCTGGCGGCTTAGGCGTGTTGTCTGGCAATACAGCTGGCATCTCCTGCGATGGGTGCTCCCCGACGCTACCCGGAGTCTTAGGTGAAGTCGGTTCGCTTCGAGACCCAAGGTCACTGCCATCGCCATTGGATGAATTGGGATAGGGGGAATCCATGTTCAGGTCCCGAACCAACGATTCTGCCCCCAACAGACTTGGAGACGCCTCCAAAGGCTTAAGCGAGTCGATTTGACCGCTGCGCGGGCTGCCTTGGGACAAATGCCGACCTTCACGCTCCTTGAGTTGGTTCGGAGCTGCCTCTTCACCAATGTTGTTCTGACGCATGGCTGGTAGGTCAGAGTGACTGATTTCACCGAACAGCTTTGGAGGCTTTGACTTTGCCGCATCTTCCGACAGGGACGGTTCCTGTTCCTGCTCTGATTCCTCCAGGATGATCGGTATTGCTTGGCACTGCTCCACGCTCGACTCCATCACATCGCCGTGCTGCTCGCGATAATCCATGTCGTTCGTTTTGAAGCGCTTGGATTGACGTGGATCAAAGAAGCTGTAATCCGATTCGTTCAAGCTGACCTCGCTGTACTGACTGTTCAGCGCCGCGACGTCGTACTCCTCCCGAGCTCCTAGTTCCGCCTCGGAGACCTCTGCGATCATGCCCAATCCAGCCTGTCGTGGGGAAGCTGCCCGTCGTAATGCTGATGCTTTGTGAGGTCCAAACCACTCATGTTGCATGCAGTATAAGGCAGATGGTCGCGCCGCTGGATCGGTATTAAGCATCTGCACCAGCAAGGCAACAGCCTCTTCTGAAGTCCCTTGCCTCGTCAGATCTGCCGCGTCCAGAGGTGTCATCATAATCTTATCGAACATGCCGCGGCCGGTGTTATCGGCAACGCCCTCGAAAGGCGGCTTATGACACAAAGAGTACCACAAGACCGCCCCGAACGACCAAATGTCAACCGCCTGGCTGTAGCTGTGGAACCTGTTCGCCGGCGGCATCTGCTTTCGTGGCCGCTTTGTTCCTTGACCGGCGACGTGGGCATCGTAATGTGGAAACACTTCTGGCGCACAGTAAAGGAGCGTACCGCAGAAGGTTTTGAGGAAAGTGTCGTTGTCCTTCACAGCCTTAGAAAGTCCAAAGTCCGAGAGCTTGATGACGAAGTTATCATCATCTAGCGACGCGATGAGTATATTGTCGGGCTTGATATCTCGATGCGTGATTCTCTTGTTGTGTAAATAATGGAGGGCATCAAAAACCTGTGTGGCCATTTGCTTAGCCATGGATTCTGACAGAGGTCCGTATTCGGTCAGATGCTGCTGCAAGTCGCCGCAGGCAACGAACTCCATGATGATGTACAGATGGTTTTGAATATCCTCGTGTTCGCAGTATTGCACGATGCTTGGGTGGCTGATGGACTGCATGATCTGCATTTCATTCTCGAGCTTACGGTCGAGGATCCCGTTCTTGATAAACTTCCTCTTCTCAAGTTCCTTGGCTGCAAACAGCTGGCCGTCTCTCTTGGTCGCCAGTTGGTATACGCTGGCAAAGGCGCCTTTGCCAATTTGGCCAACGACGTTGTACTTGTCGCCTCCGCTCCAGTGCATTCCGTACTGATTCTGGATCATTGGGGCCTTGACAGACGTGTGCTGCTGCCTCGGGTGTGCTGGCGCGAGCCTTGGGTTCAGCAGCAGCTCGTCACCCTTGCGCTGCCGGTACCTCATCTCGTCTGCAGACTGCCTGGCCATATAGCGACGGTATTGGGCCTCGTACTGTGCTTGAAAGCCGTCTCGGGATGGAAKGCGCACGATAAATTTGAGTATTTCATCGTTGTTGTACGAGATGATGGCGATGATAGAGCCATGGCTCAGCATACGAGACTTCGGGTGATGGTCGCTCTTCCCTTTGAGTAGCACATCGTCTACCATAGTGCCATTTGTCGACATGTCCTTAAGCATGAGAACGCCTGAGTCATTCATGTAGACGGCGAAATGCAAATTGCTCACCCGTTTATGGACGTCACCGTTGACCGCGATGTCACATAGGTCCGCGTTTCGCCCAAAGACAAAGCCAAGCGCGGGCTGAATCGTCCTTGTCGAGAAGCGCAGCGCTAGGTCCAGAGCCTGATTGGAAGCGTTATCGTTCAGCACAAAAGTCTCTTGCTCCTCCACCATGCTCGGTGTGACGTCCGAGTCGTGCCTGCCCAGGTTGGCATTTTGAAGTATGTGCTCTGGAGCTCGCGCAGCAGTTTCCGCTACTAGTTTGAAAGCGGCTATCGTTGTTGGGTGCAGGATACACATCACATCTGCCACGTCTTCTGCAGACAAGCCAGAGTTGTTTCTGCCCATACGCCTTGGATCGACCACTCCTTGAGTGCATTGTGTCGATTCGTTTTCCTCCATCTTGCGTTGTGCTGGCGTAACTCGATTGAGGTCTTATTGGGATGCCGGTCTTGTATGTGAGCGGACGGGCCGATGTGTTAGGCAACCGATCGGTGACTCCTCTAGGTGATGGCCGTGTGTTCAGAGCGGAAGGTGCTGTATGTGGTTTTGGCGGATACTGCGATCCAGGCAGCACACAGCTCGTGGAGGACGTTCGCTCACAGAACACGCAGCTATTGGGTCTTCAAACAGCACTACAAGTCCAAGTTAGAGCGGCGTTCCCAGCCCAGCAGTCACCAGGGGTGGCGTGCCTGGAGGGTCAGCTTATCCTCGCTATAAACATGTAGGTCGCCCGAGTCTCGCTGAGTCGCTGGTGACCAAGACGGCTGGAGTCGTTGTTAAAGACCTGAAGGTCGTCTCCTCAGCGCCGCAGACGCACACAATTGCTAACAGAGAACGGATTCGAAAGGCGAATGTACAGGCGCGGAGTGTAAAGCCATGAAAATGTTTAGGCCGCCATTGATCGTGAAAGTTCGAGGTTGAGTTGACGCGGGCGAGGGACGCGGCTGTGAAACGCGAACCTTAAATCGGAGATAACTTAAAGTTAGCGAACATCTCTCATCTATGCGGACATTTGCCGCGAGTGCATTTGAATGCAGGACTGAGACCAAGAAAAAGACATGCGAAGGATCTGTGAATGGTGGATACATAAGTTCATTCCAACCGGCGGTTCAACGCGCAAAACCATCAATCCGCAAGCAAATATGCATATTTCAATCTTCACAGTTCGTTCACACAAGATGGAGGGGAGGCATATCGGTCTGGAGCTGCGTTTTCTTGGGATATATTTACGTGTTGCAAGCTCGACTCTTTTGTTATATCGTTTTCTACTCGTTGAGCTTGACGTAGTTTGCAGGGAAGAGACCTGCCTTGCCGTTGAATTCACCAGACCACCAGTTCTCGTCGGGGAATTCCTGAATTGCATTAGCTAACAACGCTCTTCGCGACTCGGTCTTCGAGGAAAAACTCACCACATTCGTGATCGTCGCGCCATCCGGGAAACTGAGTTCGTTTTCCTCTGCTGCTTCGTATTCGTATTCCGCAGTCGCCGTCGGCAGGGCACCCGCTGGCTGAGGCGCTGCGTGGCCGGCCATAGGTGGCGATGGGGGAGCTGCACCCGCACCGCCCTCGATTAGCTCGACATAGTTGCTCGGAAACAGGCCTTTTTCGCCCTTGCTGTTCTCTCCAATCCACCAGTCGTCGTCTACCATTTCAATGTTGACAATACGCTCGCCTTCTTGCAGCTCAATCTCATTGGCCTCATCCTTGGTGTAGTCGTATTGTGCGATCGCCTCCTTACCACCCGCATCTCCGGCACCGCGCGTGTCCTCGGCATGACCAAAAGTGCTGATAGCAGCTTCCTGAGATGCCAACCGAGAGTCATCGTTTGCTTGCATGCGTTGCTCTGGCTCCGGATCTTGGTGCTCGTCGGCTACTTGAGCAAGTGACGCTGGAACGGCTCTGGGCGGCAGCTGCTCAGCTGGCTCGATTGGGTCCGCACCGCGACCAACGGGCATTGCAATTCGGACGGGAGAGCCCTGCGGGTATGATTCTGGCTCTTCATCTTCTTCCTCATCGTCTGGCACTCCTCGAGGTGGCGGCGGTGGCAATTGCTGATGCTGCTCAGCAGGAACATCGGACGTTCTTGGAGGCAACCCGGGCATCGGTACGCCACGAACTCCCGCATTCGGTTTGCTGGAGGTGTCTAGCGCCGGGGGCTCCGGTGCCTCCCCAGTGTCGTTGCGAGCAGCTCCCATCGGCGCTGCGCCAGCAAATTTGTCTCTAATAGACCCCACCCCGCCGCTAGGAGGCCCGACCTGAGCTTCGCTATCATCCTGACCTGTATGTTGCTCGCTGATACCGCTGCCGCCAGTGCGTGACGGAATCTGCACACCCCACTTCTTTCCCTCATAACCGCTGGCCCAAGCACCACTCGGCTGGCTCTGAATTGGCGAAGCTGTCCTATCTCCAGTGTTAGAGGGTCGCTGAGTGTCCGCGGCCCCTGCATCGCCGCGCTCTCGTGCCTTCTTCTCCGCCCACAACTGTGCAGGTGTCTTCCCGCCCTCGTCGGCAAAAGTCTTACTTGCAGTGCCCACAGGCGCTGCCGTGGCCAAAGGTTTTGCCTGAAAACCGCCAGGTGCAGGGGCTTTGGTGCCTGAGAAATTGCTCGCAGTGGCTCCGAACCGGTTGGCTACCTTGGGCTTCGGCAGCTCTGCCAATCTGCCGGCCTGCTGGAACGCAGCAGATCGGTCTGCGAGGGACTGAGGTGTCTCGCCATCTTCTCCCGCGGACCGTGTCTGTGCTGGTGGTGGTGCCGGCGCGGGAGCACCCTGGGCCTTTCGTCTGATCTCGTTGATGTCCACCTTACCAATTGGCTCGTATGCGCCCTTGACAACAGTCGGCCTGTCATCCTGCACATTCTGYGCCTGCTTCCTAATCGCAGCAATGTCTACTTTTCCTATAGGCTGATAACCGCCACTGACCACGTCCGCCGAACTGTTGGTAGGGCGCGGAGGTGGCTGGTACTGGGATGGCTGTCGCTGATTTTGCAGTTCGGCCATGTTGACCTTGGTAGGTTGGTATGCCGGCGCGACCTTTTCCAGTTGCGATCGCGCAACTGGCGGCGCATCCTGGCCCCATCCATCGTCGTCCACTGCACCTTGAGGCGCAGGAGCCCTGGAGCGCGAACYCAACGCCTGGAAGCCACCGGCAGCGCCGAAGCTCTTCGTAGGGAGCACCGGTTTCGATTTAGTGGGTGGCGGAGGACCGGACGATGGGGCAGACCCACCCCCGCTGTACTTCGAGCCCGATGAGTCCTGCACCTTCTTCACGATGAGCTCAGGCGTCAGATCACGATCCGAACGTGCCGTGACCTGAATGTGGTAGCCGTGCAGCAGCCTTGAGACAGCATTGAGATGACTGGTGAAGTATCCCTTTGTCCTTTCCGGCACCCCCTCACCGCACCACGCGATAAGGACGTTCTTCGGCAGCGTTGTGTTGGGGTCCTTGACTTTGACGAATGCGAATTGAATGCGTCCGTCCGAGAAGTCTTCAATGAGATCCACCAATTCGCCCTCGCCCGTCGTCTGCACAGACAGAACACTCTCCTTGCTAGAGTCTGCCTGAAACGCGTTGGCCAGCGGTGCCTTGACCGAATACAGAGCCCATATTCCATACGTCGGCGAGTTGGAGCCAGGAGGCGCGGCGTTGACGATTTTCTGGTAGCTATTCGCGATCGCAGGTCCGTTTTGGGAGAGGTTCAACGAGGCCATGATGGGAGTCGCCCGTCTGGACGATTGAGGTCTTGCGGAAGTAAGGAAGCG
Source organism: Ramularia collo-cygni (assembly GCF_900074925.1). Lineage (NCBI taxonomy): Eukaryota > Fungi > Ascomycota > Dothideomycetes > Mycosphaerellales > Mycosphaerellaceae > Ramularia > Ramularia collo-cygni. Next base: position 1,869,839 of record NW_019716257.1, on the reverse strand, counting down.
TGCCTGGTTGCACGAGCGCGAGCCCTAGATCCAAAATCTCAGTAGTGCAATGCTAGGTACGATTGAGCGTTGGCAGTGGCAGTGACGATTGAAGTGCGGATCACATGTACTGTCTCAAGCAAAGGTAGGTATAATAGAAAACAGACAAAAGCTATGATGAAGTTCCACAGGAACAGCTGCTGACTGAACATACGTCAGGCTAAGAACTAACACGTGGCCGGGCAGGGCGATGAGCAGGGCGCTTGCGTGTACGAATGAGTAGTGTTCGTAACCACGCAGGTATCGATATTCCGCATGAGCTGGCATGCGCAAGTATTGATGTACGAAAAAGACAAGATCATGCACAGAATGGCGACACGGAGCTATTCATGCGGCTCTAGCACGGCAACTTGAGGATGATCACGTCTGCCATGCTCTACCTATCTTCTCATTCATCTGCAGTTGTTGCCGCTCCAGACAGCTTGTAGTGTGGGATCATTTTCGCATGGAAGCAGTGACACACGTGTTACCGTACTGTTGGCATTGTTGGTTGTATTGGAAGTAGGTAGGTAAGGTACCTAGTACATGCAGCGTAGTCAGCGAAGAACGAAGCTACCTTACCTAAGGTTCTTGAAGCGTCCCGTCGTGCGCCTCACTCTCAATCAACAGCATCCAACAAGACTCGCGCTTGAAATCGCTGCTGTTGCACTCTGTCTTGGGTCAAGTGCTGTTTCTGCTTTTAACATATCTCTTCTCTAACTACAGATGGCGCGACTCATCCAAGCTTGAACGCGACTTGCTGTTCCGAGTCCTGACCATGGCCGAACAACGGGCTGACAGCGAGGCTCCTTCTTCATCGTCGTCCGACTTTTATGCCTCCGACCCTCCCGCCGCGGACCAACAGACCTCCCCGGTCCCTGTCGCCGACGCCGACGCCGCCATGACCCGCGCCCATAGCTCACAGCCATATGCGACAGAGTTCACCGCTGCGACCTTCCCTGCAGCCGCGCATGGCAGTACTGGCGCGGCAGGACACGACAGTGACAGTGACCCAGGCTCCGAAATGGACTGCTCTTCGCCGAGTGCGCCGCCTTCTCCAGGACTGGAATCCGCGCCTGCCATACCTGTGCCCGTCGCCGTGAATCACCACGCTGGTGCTAAGCGCAAGCTATCCGATACTGTGGATGCTAACACCGCGGCTGCCATAGATTCCCTCGAGGACCCAGCGAAGAAGCGCAGAATGGTGATGTCCGCTCTGCCTGTTGATGCGCCTGGGACACCACCCCGGACTGCGCGATTGCCAGCCGAAGTGTGGCAGCGCGTCTTCATGCATCTATCCCCTGCGATGCTCTGCCGCTGTCTACGTGTTTGCAAGCCATTCAATATGTACCTTACACACCTTACGGCCACACCCGCGTCGAAGACGCTACGGCGAGAACACACCAGGGCTCGTGTTGTGGACAGCGAATCTATTTGGATACATTCCCGGAAGATTCACTTCACTACAATGCCTAGGCCGTTGGCTGCATTTTCCGAATTGGATATGCTGAAGCTGGTAGGTGGCCGAACTTGTCAGTTTTGCGCCAGGACCCCTGTCCCCTCTCCCGCGACCTCGCTTTTCAATGCTGGCCCTGGGCCTAATGGACTGCGCGTGATCTGGCCGTTTGGGATTCGAACCTGTGGCTCGTGTCTTGAAACGCGCATTCTCAAGGTAAGCCTGGAACCGCAACTCGTCGATTGCTCTTCAGACGTATTCTGATTCCTATAGGACATTCAAGTGCTTTCCGACCCTTCCCTTGCCCAGCTTCGACTTGGAGTACCTTACGGCTTCCGCTCTCCCGAACTGCATTTTGTTACAGACTCCGTTCGCCAAATGCCAGGGGGTATCCCGGGTAACCTGCGATTCGCCAAAGTCTACTACATCCCAGACCTGGAAGCCATAAAGGCCGAAGAGGAGAACGCCAAGACACTTGGAGATGGCGCTGCAGATGAGTGGCGCAAAGGTCTTGCAGCCCAGGGTAAAGATGCCATGGCAGATTGTGGCCGATGGGAAAAGTGGGAACTGAATATGCGTCCTGGCGCAGACTTGTCACAAGTGCTTAGGGAGTGTGATCCTTCTTCTTTCCCGCGCTATCTTGGGGAGACCCATGGTAGGTCTGCTGGAGTAAATGGTACTCAGACTCAGCCACCTCCAATGGCCAACGGTAAGCAGCATTTCCGTCGCGACCTCGTTCAGTCTGCCTTCTTCTTGAAGGATCCCTTTTCATGTCTCCACRTTCTTGCTGCGTGGTGTCGGCTACGAAGACTGCAAGCGTGATCATTACGAGAGTCTGGAATTGACCTAACCTGAAACTCACAGGGACCCATCCGCTGCCCCAGCCTGTTCATGTGTTCCATAATGCCCATCAGAATGGGTATGGGGCACTGTATCAACCGCTTTCTCAACCTCAACCCCAGCCTCAACCTCAACATCCGTTCCCACAGCATCATCGTCCGATGAGAAATCTTCAGGAGGTAGAGGAAGCTCGTCAAGCCCGAAAAGCCGACATTGAGCGCAGATGTCGAGAGATGGAGCCGCCAGTGGAGCCAAATGTTCTCCAGCACATGGAATCATTCCAAGCAGCCATGCAAATCACCACTCCTATGACAGATAACTCGTGGGCCATGCTCAAGCCTCGGATATTGGACCAACGGGAGCGGGCAGAATACGTTGAACACGAAAGAGCCTCCCAATTGGCCGCTTTGCAGGCCGCTATGCCCTCATCCATGATGGAGGACTACATCCCAAAGCCGGCAAAGGAGACATATGACCGCGAGTACGAGCAAACTCAGGACTCGCTACGAAAACGGCTTGGCGAGTATGCCACAGATTACATCAACGGCCAGTGGGGCGGAGGCAAAATGCTGGAGAAGGAAWACTCCCCAATATTTGCAGCGCAAGTTCTGCTGCATGTCTATAAACGTTACAACGAGGACAAGCAGCTGGGATTGTTACCGAGACTCGAGCCAACTGCGAGAAGGACCCACGGAAAGCAGGGATCCCCAGTACCTGAGCCATTTCTCTCTCTCGATAACATGAAGTGGGTCTATGACAATAAGGTCCGACCCCTGACCGATCCTCTGCGCCGCGAGCAATTTCTTTGCGCAGGTTGCACAGAGGAGAAGAAACCCAAATGGTTTGCATTTGAGGGGCTTATTCAGCATTATGGAGCGAAGCATACCACAGCTTTCAGCAGAGGCAACATTGTGGTCCATTGGCAGACGTCCGACTGGCCGCAGGAGGCACCCTTCCACACTAACCCTGGGCAATGGCTCAAGTTGGATCGTCGAGTCTCTGCCCATAATCGTCTTCGGAACACACCGCAAGCCAACACCGATGGCGCGTATCATTCTGCGACGCCCGCTCTTCACGACGGTTCGTACCATGCAGGCTCGAATGGCTTCCAGCAGGTTGGACCTCATGCATACCAGCCACCTCAACATCCCCAGGCGGCCACTGTTGACATCCACTACCCAACGGAAGTGATTCCCTCGTCGAACTCCGACCAAGACTACGACCAGCAGGTCGACAAACTTGCCAAGGACGCTCGTGAGGCATGGGACGCCATGGAAGGCGTCAAAGATCTCCTGGAATGCATCCGTGTTCACACGGCCATTCACCACAGTGTGCTCCGCTTTAAAGAGACCTATTGCCAGAAGCCCACGCTCGACATGCTCACAGAGGCAGTCACCACGAACGCATCGACGCGTCCGCTGAAGAATGCTCATGGTCTCGCTTGTAAGCCGTGCGTTGCCACATCTGTGAACGGGGTTTCCAATCACGGCTCGTATTGGACGCGAATCAGAAGCGCGAAGCTCTATAATACGTCTTCCCTGGCTACCCATTTCAAACTCATGCATCAAACCCAGGATTTTGGGCAGCTGGATTGGACTACCGAAATGATTGAGCTCCCGGACGGCGATATGATCAAAGAACTCCTTCGCACGCCCGGCATGGACGACAGCAAGTTGGCATTGGTCGCAGTCGCGTTTCCAGGCGTTTTCTCGCTGCCATTGCCTATCATAGGCACAGTTACTGAGCAGTACGACGCCGCAAGCGACACCGCTCCTGCGAATCGATTGCTGAGTAGACTTGGGAAGAAGCAAAAGAATCAAAACCAGCCGAAGAAGAAGGGGCAAAAGAAAGCCAACGGTTCACCAATCGACCGCGACTCCTCGCAAGACCCACTGCCTGAGCCTACCGAAGACGAGTACGATCCTCGTCGTCCGATGTTTGTGCCCGCTCAAAAGTCGACCTTTGACCCAGCGCAGTTTGACACCGACGCACGCAAGGTCGTGGATCCGGCACAATTTGATACGGATGCCCGCAAGCCGACCGAAGCACAAGCACCCAGTACTACATCAGCGCACACTTTCAATCTCGCCCCGGAGACTCTCGCCGCACTGCAGAGTCTAAGCGCAATGACTTCACAGCCTAGCCAACCCCGTTCGAGCAACAGATACAGCCGCAGTCCTTCCGTGGGACGATCTGCGCCCTCGGCAGACTACAAAGCAACCCAAGATCCCCCGGTTGTCCCTTCCGMTGGACAGCCTGACATTGCTGCTATTTTGGCATCTTTAACGGGGCAAACACCAGCTACGCAGAATGGACCCCCAACTGCTGCTGCAGGGAACCGTATTGGCAGCGCACCAAGGCAAGCAAATCCCGAGGTGTACCCTCAGACTCCCTTCGAAGAGGCTCGCCGCTCTGTCAGCCGATACGGCGGATCCTATCAATCTCCCCCGGAAGTAGCAGCAGCACGCAATGTACACGATTTGCAGGCAACTCTCTCGAGCAACATGCGCCAATTTGGCCAGAATCAACATCATACGTATGTGGAGGCCTCACATGCCCCTTCGGCCCAACTCGCTCCTAGGTACCAATATGTCTACGAGGGCGGACAGCACTACAGCCAGCCGACATCCCATACGCCTTTGTACAGGGAAGCTCCAGTCCAATATGTGCAGCGATCAGATAGTGAGCATTTTGCAGCGGGTTACCAGTACGAACGGCCGGCACCTCAACCAATCTACGTCGATCAATATGGAAGGCCTCTTGAACTCGTTCCCATTGATTCAGCCCCAGCTCAGGTACAGTACGCGCCGAATCCGTACGAGCAACAGCAGTACGAAAGACGAACTGAGCAACCCGTGTACACTACGATTGCGCATGGAGCGCACATGCAAGACGATCGGCGGCCAGGATACTACGAGCAAGTTGCTCTACCTTATGATAACCCTCGTGGGTCAGTGCCCCGTCCTTGATTGATAAACTTGGGCTTTTGTGCGACTCAGCAAGCGTATGAGGAGGACTCCCTTAGCGCTGCTCATGCGCAGGACTGTATATAAACTCGTAGTGCGTTTTTGATCGGAAAGCGATCGGCGGCCGTCTGCTGCYTTGACCTAGACATTTGATTATTAGCCGGTTTATCGCCCTTAGCATCAGCACGGATGTATGGCGTTATTCGCAGTGATCGCCTATGCCCCCACTTGTGGGCTTTCACTTCTTCGTCAGCTGATGAAGCAATGTCAGTAAATTCCCGGCCCCGGTACTACCTACCTACTGCTTCTCGAGTCCATCAACTTCAGTGGTACCACCTCACATAGCGGACAGGTCGAACAACTTCCTGGCTGGTTCAGGCCAGAATTCATTCATCATGGCACACAGCTCGTCATCGTCGCTGACGTCACCCAAATCCCCGCCAAATGGCAATGGCAATGCTACGCCAGTATCCGACGAAGCACAGTTCATTGCCACAGACGACGAAGATGCGAGCTCGCCGACAAGCGAGCTGGAGAAAAAGCTCCGCTTGAAGATCGATTTGAGGCTTTGCACGATATCAGCAATCCTCTGTTCTCTCAATCTATTGGACTCTGGAATCATTAGCTCGGCATCAGTTACATCAATGCTCACTGATCTGGATCTCACGGGCAATAGGTACAGCGTCAGCATCTTCATCTTTACAGTGGCATCTATAGGATTTCAACTGCCCTCAACGATTGCCGTACGATTAGTTTCTCCTCGAAAATGGTTTGGGCTCATCACCTTCTCATTCGGGTTGATTACCATGTGCACGGCTTTCATTCATACCTGGAAGGAGATGATTGCGTTAAGGGTGTTGCTGGGAATGGCAATGAGTGGCATCTATCCGGTGAGACGACCATGACCTCTGAAACATGGCCTACTTAGACAACGGCTGACTTGAGTCGAACAGGGTCTGAGTTACCTCATTTCCACATACTATGTTCGTAGTGAACAGCAAGTCAGGTTCGCTTTCTTGCAAAGCGGTGAAGTGTTCATCCTTGCTACTGGTGGCATTGTCAACTTTGGCCTGAACAAACTCGACGGGAAAGGAGCGCTTGGAGCTGGTTGGAGGTACATGTACCTCGTACAAGGACTGATTACGATTCTGCTGAGCTTCATAACTTACTTCTGGATGGTCGACTTTCCCGAGAATTGTCACAATAGCCTGTACTTCCTCACAGCAGAAGAACAAGCTCTGGCCGTCGCGAGAATCAACAGGGACCGAAAGGATGTCAAAGCTGAGAATTTCGCCTGGATGAAGGTCCTCCGACACGCGAAGGACCCAAAGGTCTATGCATTTTCTTGCATGTTCTTCCTGCTGAATCTAGTAACAACTTCGTTGGCCTATTTCCTTCCGATTATCCTTCAATCGGGATTCGGTTTCAGCGAGAATAAATCTATCCTGCTCGCAGCTCCACCGTAGGTCACCCTCAAGCGGGCAGGCGAAAGGCTGTCATCCATAGACCCTCTTCATCAGATGCTAATGTTCGAGCAGGTACTACTATGCTATCATCCCAGTCGTCATATCGTCCATTGTCGGCGACCGCTTGAGGCTACGAGGTCCAATCATAGTCTTCAACAGCATATGCTTGATTGTTGGATTCTCCATGCTGGGCTTCGCACAACAGCCTGCAGCTCGATATGTTGGCGTCTGCATGGCTACGGGTGCATACATCTCGAATTGGGTTCGTAGAGGTCGCTAATTTTATGATTTCCAATGCTGACATTGCAACAGGCGGGTATTGTGACCTACCAAGCCAACAACATTACAGGCCAATGGAAACGCGTCTTCACAGCTGCAACCATCACTGCATTTAATGGAGCTGGCGGGATCGCCGGCAGCTATATTGTGCGGCAGAACGAGGCGCCTCAATACTTGACGGCTATATGGGTGTCGATCGGATCGCATGTCCTCATCATTGCCTGTGTGGCTGCTTTTTCGGTGTACTTCTACATCGCCAACAAGCGGCAGCGAGAAGGCAAGATTTTGATCGAGGAGACAGTTGGATTTCGGTATACTTATTGAGCGTCATGCTCTTTCATGTGTAACGAGGTGACGAAATCCATTGACCCATCCTGCTTTCTGTTCGACGCCTCGTCAAAAACCTGTGATATCCAATGATGGATGGCCTCAACCTGTTTGCACGCCATTGTTGGCCAAGAGTGTTCCATCGCTCAAAGGCAAAGCCGCGGCGAGAAGCCATTCCTTCATCAGTCCTGGATCGTCGGCGAGCGTCTGGTTGGCCATAGCATATGCTATTATACCTTCAAAGACGAAATGAGTTAGCATAGTATCCATGGTTCCAACGAGAGGCCCGATCTCACCTGTGACATGGGGCGCAGACATGCTGCTCCCTGAGAGCGAGTTCACCATGTTATTTTCACCAATCCAACTGCTAACGATGCCTACGCMGGGAGCGTAGATGTCGACACAATCGCCATGGTTCGAGAAGCTAGCGCGCTGATCATGGATGTCCACAGCGCCGACTGAGATTGCTGTGCCAGCCAATCCACCTGCCGAAGCAGGGGAGGACTTACAGGCATCGCCGCCATTGTTGCCAGCTGCGACACAGACATGTATGCCGTTTGCAACAGCRGCTTTGACAGCAAAGTTGATTGCCTCTACCGGTGATTTTGAGGCCAGAGACATGGAAATCACCGAGCCGGCAAATTCATCTCCTGCTGCTTTGCGATTGTCGTGTCGATTGACAACGTAATTAATGCCGGCGATGACGCTGGAACTAAGTCCACCGCCATCGGAATCAAGAGCTTTGATGCCATAGAGCCTCGCGTTGGAAGCAACGCCGAGGATGTCACCTGCAGCCGTCCCTGCCTTTGAGCGAGCTTGAATTAGCGGAATGCCATCTTGTTTGACTCCGTTGATGACTTACGACGTGCGTCCCATGACCGTCATTATCCTCCATATCCCCGTTGTGGGACCACAGCATCTTTGCACGGCCGTTGAAGACGTTGTGAGCCTCGAAGATGCCACTGTCGATGATGTAGATATCTGATTTCGCCCCCAGTGTTGGGTCTACGAATGAGTAGGTGTATTGCATGGCAGATGGACTACCGTCAGCAGCCAAACGGTTGGAGATGCGTTGGAGTCCCCAAGGAGCGTTCGGTCTGGTAGAAGCGACCGCACTTCTGCTCAAGGCCACAGCTTGCTCGATGGTAGACACTTCTGTCATGTTCGCTAGTAGATCCAGGCAGTGCGAGTTCATCGAAGCTGCAAACCCAATGAAAGCACTGTTGTTGAAGACATATCGTACGTCGGAATGCTCCTCGTGCAAGTCCAACCGGGCCAGAATCTCTGCGACTTTTGGTGGAGTTGGCAGACTCTTGTCGAGGATGACAATGTGTTCTGCGCCGCCAGAACTGTGAGCCACTGGCGCAGCCGCGATACCAGTAGTGAACACAAGCAGACAGACAAGCAGACACCGGCTGACAAACTTGGCCATCGAACCAAGTGAGTGTCGTGATTCGAACGCTTGAGGAAGAGAAGCCGTGCCTGCACGGAATAATGTCSAAAGAAGAAGACGTGTAGAGAGTGAGCGTCTTGTATTACCGCGAAGGAATCGAGTGAGCGAGAAGAAGAGAGAAGTGCATGAGCGCACATGCAATGCAAATGCAAATGCGAATGCGAATGTAGTGCTATTGTTGTATTTCTAATTGTGAGAGTTCTCACTCTCAACAGCATCAAAATCCTGCGAGACATCGAAACAGGTCGGCACCGTGTGCTGAGACTGTCGCACCAGAAACATCGTTCGGGCGACTGGGCCATCTATCCGGCACGCACATCCAGTGGAAGCAGCAGTATTTGATGGCGAAGCAAATGTGGGAAARCCCTCAATGTGAGGTGAAGTCACCAGTCAAAGATGCTCTTGGCGGTCAACATGAAACAGACGCGAGTGATCCACCGCGCTGGTACGACTCGGGTTGCATGGGCGTCGGCCAAGTCGATTTCACATGTCGCAGCACGGAGCTAGACCGATGCGTGAGCTGTGGGGTTGTGATGGGCAAGAAGATGCCGGGAGATGTGAGAGTCAAGATGATGTTGTTGAACGATGACAAAGGTGAATAATCTAGGCTTCTGCACCTTCAAGCATCATGTGACCCGGCGTCTTTCCACATCTTCGGAGCTCCGTTCGTCCTTCGGCAGTTCACGGTCAAACACACTAGAGCCTGTCAAGCTCAGCAAACAGACGCAACATGCATACTTTGTACAGGCCAAGTACCGCTGCGGTCCCCATCTCACCATTGAACCCGCTTCTTTTTGTCTCTTTTCGCTCGCCAGCTCCATCGCGAGAACCATACAGCTAAAGGATAGAAGTGTAGGTACAGACGTATAGGTAGACCCAAGCCGCCCTCTTCACCGCTTCACAACAGCTCGGCTGGCACGCGAGCACCGAGTCCCTACTGCTTCAACGATGCATCTCGCACCGCCGCCGCCCAATCCTCGCGAGCTACTCCCGCCGTTGCTGGCATGTCTGCCTACATCTTTCGTCTCACCACGACCGCCGCCCGCTCTGCTGCCACTGCTGTCCCCACTCCTACGACAGCGAGTTAACTTCCTCAATGCCTCTGGAACCGAAGGCTGGCTACCTCTACTATCATGGGATCCACAGCGAGCCTCGAAATTGCCGGACGTGATCGAACGAATGGATTTGGAGCCTCATCCCGTCTCAGGAGAGCTAGAGCTCGAGGATCCACGACCTGCAAAGTATAGAAGATTGGATGAAGAGACATTGCACGCACGCATCGAGTTGGAGCAATTTAGTCTCCTGCCGGTGTATGTATGGTGCGAAAAAGACGAGCACGGAGGCACCGATCCTGGCTGGAAGTTGGCAGATTTGCGTGCATTGGATGACGCCGAAGATGGCAGCGAATGGTTCAATTCGCCCTCGGACGCCAACGCGTCTTCTGTGCCGGGCACAGATGCGTTGGCGAACGGACACTCTGCTCAGGCACCCCAAGCTTCACAACAGGAGGATGACGACGATATGAATGACGATTACTGGGCTCAGTACGATCAGACTCCTAGCCGGACCCCTGCGCCGAAACGCTCGCCTGCTCCGATGTCCAGCTCTGTCAACCAATCCTCAAATCCACGACCGGGATCTGAGCAGGAGTACTTTGCCCGCTACGGCTCGGAAGTCCAGCCAGCGCTCGATTCTCACGACCCCGATGAAGACAGTCATGAGATTGGGAGCAGCACGCTGAACGGAGACTCGCTTGTGCATGCTCAAGGTCCGCAAGCTGGCTCAAGTGGTGAAATCAAAGCACAGGCAGATTATCTCTCTTCCCTGCAGCCACATGCTGGCTGGCAACAGACGCAGGACGCTGCGGCATCCGGAGTGAATGGCAACGAGGAGCTGTCCATGCCTCGCGCCATCTCGCCTACTGCATCAAATTCTAGCATCGACCGATTGGAGGAGCAAGCGGCGGCGATGAGCACAGACGGAGGTTCGGATAGAGCCCAGCACGCTATTCAGCAGCATATCAGCACAGACATCAAAAGTCTGTTCCGCCTTGCCAAAACCTCGGGAATGGCAAGATCGGAATTTGAGCGGATAGWKCGTACGGAGTTAGACATGCTAGGCTTAATGGAGCAAGATGAATGATTGAGTTATTGTGTGGAGGCGCAAACTTTGTTGAGCATAGCGAGGCATTCGTGGGCTGCGTTGTATATGTACTCCGTATAGCGGACTTCAATTGTTGCGTGAAGTGCTTGCAATTATTTGCCTTGAGAATGAATAGTAGCGCCTAGTCGATCGAATTTACGACTCACTGGTAGACAGTTTCCCTACTCCTGACTCTCACGACAAGTCAGTATTGCCACTGGTTTTACAGTTTGTTGGTATTCTCGGCTGCTGTAAAAGCACTTCAAGTTCCATCCACTTTGTACAACCCATGTCGCCAAGGTTCCGTCAGATGTCGAAGCCGCAGCCATCTCCGGATCCACATCCGACGCATCGGAACCTAATGATCGGTCTCGGCAAAGCTTGGTAGCCCTCGACAAGCCTTTTGGATGACATCTCTAGCGGGGCAGAGGCAGATTTATCCATGGATATAGGTAACGCTGTGATGTGATGCGATACACTCCAGTCTCCGATGATCAGCGAACATGATCTGTCGAGCAGATCAGACGTGAAGGAGAAGCCGCGAGAGCATCGCATGAGGCATTTGTTGTATCCTTACCCGCTGACTGCGGTCTAAAAGGCGCAGCAAGTGAGCTCCTGCTGCTAGCCACGGCCACGTAAGTCAGCCTTATTCCCTAGCCCGTGCACGCTTCCTTGTCTCAGCCATCCTCCATCCTCTTTACTTGTCGCAATCACCTTGTACGTCACTCTACAACTCTCAACATCTTCCTTCGCGACATAATTGCAGCCTCGCGATCGCAGAATATCCTCACTTGAATTCTCACCACACACACCCACCGGTACGTGCGAAAGCTGCGAATAGTGTGATCGCTTCCAAGTTGCGACTGACACGTTCAACCAAAAGCTTCCATCATGTCGAACCAGGGCTACTACGGCGGCGGACAGCCTCAATACGGTGCACCTCCTCAGCAATACGGACAGCCACAATACCCTCAGCAGGCATAGTACGTCGCACAATGTGAACAGGTGGAGGGAATACCAGCTGACAGGAACCTCAGCGGCGGAGGATACGGTGGACCACCACCGCAACAGATGCAATATGCTCAGCCTCAGGTGGTTTATGCTCAGCCGCAAAAGCAGAAGAAGGATCGTGGCTGTCTCGGAGCTTGTCTCGCGACACTCTGCTGCTGCTTCCTCTGCGAAGAGGGCTGTGAATGCTGTGCAGATTGTTGTGAATGCTGTGAGTCTTCCTCTCGATCTACGACGGAGATTTGAAATCATTTCTAACCCTTTTCTCTTCAGGCATGGACTGTTGCTAAGTGCATTCGATATGCGACATCGTTAGAGAGCGGAGTTTGAACCCGGAAACTTGGGAAATTGTAAGGATGTATGGGGATGTCTTGTCCCGATGAATAATTCTCACATCGGCAGCTCTGCGAGAAGGAAAGGGAAGAAGCGCAGGACATTTGGGACACGCGCGGAAACGAGCCGTTATTTGCTTTTCTCTGTTCATATCGGTCATTGCGATTTCGTCAATGCATATTGCGTCACAGCGCTTTTCCAAAACTCTTCAGCGTTACTGTCACTACACGGTGCCCATCTCTCCGTGAAATTGCCCCAGCGCAGACCCATCCAGCAGGCTTCTGTCGCGACTACGACGTCGTAATCAAACGGTGAATACCGTAACACAACTGCCCTCGTCCGAACGATATTCTCGTCTGTGGCTGGCTTTGTGTGATCACGGTAAGTTCCCGCACACCCGGAACCCGAGACATGAAATGACTTATCTCACATCTGTGGCTGGAGCGATGGATGGCTCATTTCGGTCAAGCATGGTCCGATCTAATCGGGAGCGGCATCGTTCGACATTCTCTGCGGGTCTTCGCACGGTACATGATGATCATGATGGTCTCACTAGATATGCACCCAGTGCTCGATCGAACTTCTCCACGCGAATAGGCATCTCCAGGTTGTAGAACGGATTCTTCATGACAAAATCTCCATAGATTTCATAGCACCTTCGCACTACTAGCTCCGTATTGGGCTGCTCCGGACTAGTGAAGAGCAGGAACTTCACTCCAGTTGGCGTTTGGAAGCAGGTCAGTCTGAAATGACTGCTCTCAAGACTTTCAATGCCTGTGGTGGGAGCTTTCCGATTGCCTGGTGGTAGCGGAGCTGGAGGAACCGGGTTGATGCTTCTCGATATTGCGTGGATGCCATGGAATGTGCCGGCTAGGATGAGATAATCGTTCGAATCCAGCTTTTGAAGTCCTGGTGCGAATGTGCGGTTGTAGACAAGACCACCTACGTGTTGTTAGTTCATGGCTTGTGGAAGGGCGTTCGCGCGGAAAATGGAGCCATACCAGCTTTATTAATGATCAAAAGGGAAAAGACGACCATTTTGAGGCTGGAATCTGGATGTTTGCTAATGTTTTGCGGGATGTCGATGTTTGGGTAGATCACGACGTTCAGATGCAAGTCGCGTGAATTGGAGGGGCTAGACTAATAAAGCTATCCCTGCACGTGGCTAATCAAGCTTGTGTGAAATGTCGGGCCGCTCTGTTGCCTTGCCTTTATTCCATTCTCACCTACAAATGTTCACTCCCCTCCACGAGGCTCCGACATGAGCCAAGCTGCTCGCGCTCATCTCCGTCATCACTAGCAACACCGCCAGAATCATGGCCAACACCAACACAAATGGATCGATTTCGAGAATCACACGTGAAATCGCCCAAGCACACGCGAGCGAGGACCTGTCAATCGCCGTGGCCTGCCGCGACAGCGATGTACGCTCGGTGCGTGCACTGATTATCGGCCCACCAGAGACGCCGTATGAGTTTGGATGCTTCGAATTTGAATTGAGTCAGTGCAGAGAGCGTCCGTCTGCTTACGATTTCCGTTCAACGGGCTGACCAAAGTAGAATTTCCCAAGGACTACCCGATCAAGTCCCCCACCGTGCGCTGCGTCACCACCAACAACGGAAAGACTCGCTTCAACCCCAACATCTACGCCGAGGGCAAGGTATGCCTCTCCATCTTGGGCACCTGGCGGGGCAATCCGGGCGAGGAGTGGAGCAGTGCGCAGGGACTTGAGAGCGTCTTGCTCAGCATCCAAAGCTTGATGAGTCCGAACCCATATGAGAACGAGCCTGGCTACGAGACAGCGAAGAAGGAGGAACCCAACCCAAAAGCCTACATCGCAAAAATCAGGCATGAGACGCTGCGCATCTCCGTCATTCAGCGTTTGGAGAGCCTACTGCAGATTCAGCCCGACAAGGCCGAGCCAGCTTCCAAGCGGCTCAAAACCCAAGCCGTTGCTACGGTATCAAGCGAGCAGATGGAACCTGAACAAGATGGCTCGTCTACGCCTGGGACGGAGGCATCGGCACATGAATACGACGCAGAGGCCACGTTCAATGCGCTAGATCTTGCGCAGTGGGATCCCTTTGCCGACCTGACAAAGCGGCGTTTCCTGTGGTATTACGATGTCTACCTTCGCACTATAGACCAATCCAAGGACGAGCAGCGCGATGGAACGACCTTTGCCCGCATGGAGTTCGAATATCCCCCCAACAGTATGGAGGGCCGTTTTGGCTACAAGAGTCTGCGAAGTYGTATGGAAGCCATCTTCCAGAAATTGGAAGATGAGAAGAGCGTGTGGGAGCAGCAAGGTGCCCTCCAGGTTGAGGATGGCACTCAACTTGCCACTCAGCTGGCGTTCCAATTCATTCAGCAACAACGCAACTGGAGTGAAAACCAAAGCTCCGGCTCGCGCATCGAGCTCACCTTGCCAAACAAGAAGAATCCATTCGTGTGGGACATCACCTTGTTTGGTGAGCCCATGACCAAGTAAGCAACATGTGTTCCCGAACGAGAAGACTGAAGCTAATCGTGCACCAGCCTTGATGGTGGCATATTCAACATGTCCCTTCACATTCCCCCAACTTTTCCTTCTGCTCAACCGCGTGTCACTTTCAAATCACCAATTCACCATCACCGCGTTAGTAGCACAGGCACTCTCTGCTACTTTCCGCAAAAAGAGGACGAGATCAGCTCGCATCTCACCGCAATTGTGGCCGCCATCGACGACAAGGAATCGAAATTYGACCCTCGCGCGATGGTCAACCCAGACATCTTCGAGCTGTACTGGGGAGGTGACGAAAAGCGTAAAATCTACAACCGCAAGCTGCGACGTAGTGCACAGGAAAGCAGTGAGTTCCTTTGAAGACGCTCTTTTGTTTGTGAAGCCCGTACACATTCTTTCTCGCCTGGAGCTGGCTATTGAAGGGAAGCCCACGGGCGTTTCCGGAGATGGATGAGTCTGTGAAACCAGGGGAGCGTTCTCGTGGCAACCGCATCCGCGATGCAATCTGAAGCTCCCCGAGTACTGTGGTCGCAAACAAAGGTGTCTGCAATCTCCACGATGTTCCTCGCAAAGGCTGATCGGTGGCAGAGCTGAAGTTGGATCCTCGGCAGGCACGCAGCCAGCACGAATGGGTGATGATGACAATCCTGTCGCGCCTGAAGCTGCTCGATTGAGCCATCATATGGCTATGACCCCGTTCATGATTGATTTTGAAAAGTAGGATACCCCGTGTAGCGTTATTAGCGTGGAGTTTGGTGTCAATGCAATGAATCGAACTTCAACTTCACCTTCAACTACAACCTTGAATGATTGCGAACAACCTGTGACGAATTCTGCTAGACATCTCGGGTGGATCGTGACCTGTTCTAACGTGATGAGCGGGTTACATGTTAGCACATACAGAGATTCTAGCAGGTCGGTTCCAAACTGGACGGCCATTGATGTACACAGCCTGACATGCGAAGAAAGGTAGTGGGCCTTACAGTGCACGCAGCGACGTACACTTTCGGATTGCGAAAACG
Organism: Ramularia collo-cygni; assembly: GCF_900074925.1. NCBI lineage: Eukaryota > Fungi > Ascomycota > Dothideomycetes > Mycosphaerellales > Mycosphaerellaceae > Ramularia > Ramularia collo-cygni. The sequence goes on along the minus strand of NW_019716257.1, from coordinate 1,854,026 downwards.
CAGAGAGTAGTTCTCTATCTGGATTGATGATTTTCTATCCATCTCAGAAGCGATGATTGCATTTTGAGTCGTTTTCGACGTGGACGTAGCTGCCATTCCACCACGAGCAGCATGGCTGACAGACCATGCTGCGGTGAAAACTCAAGTCGGGTATCATAATTCGTTCTCACAACGTCAATGGAGCCGGCGCGGCTCCGAAAGAACTGTCTCCATTCGCACCACCATCCTCGGCCGATTGAGTTCCATTGAGTTTCGGGCAGAGCCTTTTCATTCAACATTGTCAGCTAGAAGTCGCGCAGAAGTTAAGTAAAGAAAGGGCAGTAAAGCAAACAATTAAGAGTCGGGCGCATCTCAAACATTCATAGAACGAATGCAGAGTACATGCCAGCCGCACCGCCATTGGCATCGCCTGTGCTTCTAGAGCCACGCTTGCGCCCGTGGGAGCTGACATCGACCTCGAAATTTTGCTTTGTGACGCAGAGAGAACAAGTAAAAGTGGTGACTGACTTTCTGTTGGTCTTGATGTGACCGACAAGACCGCAATTGGCGCATTTGCGCTGAGTGCCGTCCTTGCTACGACCTTTGCCCTTTTGAGGCGTACTGTCGGCGTTGGCGGTGGGGTTGGAGGATGGTCCGTCAACTTCGGACGGACCGGGAGAACCTGCTGCAGCTGGAGATACTCCCATGCCGTTCTTAGCCTTGAGACGTTCGCGGGCCTCGCGACGTTCGGCATTGCGCTTGATTCGCATGAGTTCCTTTTCGAGAAACTGCTTCTTGTAGGTGTCCTGTTCGGAGTTGCCGGTGGGCACGTATGTGTCCATGCTGGGATATGTTAGCGCCATGCAGCCCTGGAGGACAAGACAACTCGACTTACCTGACGTTGTTCAATTGCTTTGCAAGTTGTCGCTTCCTGTACTCCTTGATCACGGCTGGGTTCGTGATGATCTCCTGGGCGTCTGCTCGCGGCTTGCCGTTTTCATCGACGCCACCCTTGCGGGTGATGACCAGAGGTTTATCAACCTGACCAGCACTGTGTCCACTGAACTGACTGACCTCATCATCGTGGCGATTGGCCGCGGGACCGCCGAATGAAGAGCGTGGAGTTTGTGCCTGTAATGCATATCGTGTCAGCGGGGGAAATTTCGTTGAAGGAGGGAAATGTTTCCGCAAGGAGCCAAGAACGAATGTGGGGAATTAGTGCGAGGGTACAGATAAAATCACTCACCCGACTGCGACTGTAAGCGTGCTCGCCTTCACCGTCACGGGCATCCTCCATATCGTCGTCGGAGAATTCCTGTGTGTTCGTCAAGCTGTCTTTTTGTGCCTCCCAAATGCGTCGAATATAGTCATCGTAGGCCTTTTGTTGCTTGGCCACGTTGTAGGAATGGCCGCCAGACTCCTTCTTGTTCTTGGAGAATATCTTATCATTCACACTCTCGCCAGGGGCCTGGAAGCCACCTTTCATAGATGTCTTCACAAAGCTGAAGCCTTCGCCACGGTTCGTTGGATCCCCCTCGCCGTGAAGAGTGAGCATAGCTTTGCCCTGGCATGCATTGAGGAAGTTCTTGGTGGCTCGCCAAGGGATGRGCTGAAGCTCGATATTATTGCTGGTTTCGTCGCCGTCTTGCTCCTCAGCGTCCTTGGTTTCGGTGATTCCGAGGTCCGAGAGGTGCTGCACGCCGACCTGCATAGAGTCGAGCAGGCAGACATCCTCTGGTTTGATCCAGCTGCGAAGCGTTTCCAAGTCAGGTACTGGATGTTGAGGGACAGGGACCCAGACGCCGCCACCGTTTTCGCCCTTGTTGGCCAGACGCTCATACTTCATGAATTCGCGCATCTTGCTTCTAGTCTGGGGCATATCATGTCCAGGTAGATGGGGCATGAGCGTGCGGTTGTCAAGGACCTTGTCTTTGCGGGTGCGGCTCTTCAGGTAGATGCGGAATGCAAGGGCACGTAGCCTCTTCTTCGCAGCGTCTGTGACTTTGCGACTGTGTTGACCTGGCACCTCTGCCAGCGGGAATTGCTGTCCCACGGTGTGCAAATTCTCCACGTTGCGCAGGAAAAATCGATCGCCTCCCTCATGAGTGCTGCTGATGCCGATGACGAAGTCGACAGCCTTTGAGTCATGCGAAAAGACGGGAGCACGGAAAAGTCCATTCTGAATAGTCGGAACAGTATCGCCCTTGTCGACATGACCAAAGTTGGCGAACGGGCTCTTATCTTGGGTGAGGAGAACCTGAGCTTCACCAATCTCAAGCTTCGGTCGTGTAGAGTCGTCGGCGTCCTTCTTGCGGTAATAATTAATCAACCGATTGCCCATGCCGAAGTTCGAAAGCATCATTGGTGCCTCCTCGGAGTACTCAAGCATCAACAACGAAGCACTGTCTCCAAGAGAGAGATCCTCGGCCTTTGCGAAGACTTCTTTTGCGTCTTTGCCACGGACGTTCTTCCTCTTGATATGCTTTGGTCTTTGAAAACGATACTCCTTTCCACTCGGGGCACGAAGCTCCAGCTGAGRGCGGTGGAAGTTGCGCTTGGCCTTGTTTTCGAGCGAGACCTGGTAGAAGGGATATTGCAATTTGGTGGCCGGAAAGCTGTGTTCAATTGCCATGCTGCCAAGCGTGCTGCGAACCTTGTGCTGGTGGTTCTCCTTGAGCAGGTCATACGCCTGATCGTTACTGATGTTGTAACGCTTGGCGATGTCACGGCTCAATGCGGTGTCACGCTTGAAATCGCCAGGCATGCGCTTGGGCTTTCTCTTCGTCCGCGGTGCGTGCTCATCGATGAGAAGATTCGGATCGTTGAGATCCAGGAAAACTGTCTTGGCGAGCTTCGCGACGGCACGCTCAGGGTCCTCGAATGAAAGATTACTGTCATGATACGATCCCGTAATGTCCAAGCAAGAGCCATCAGTCCTGCGCTTTTTCATTGGCCGCTGGTCATTGTCAGCTTCCCAGTCGCGATCACCGTCGCGGCGACTCATGACACGGTCTTCAAGCTCATCAATTGTCGAGATGGCGTCGATGCTCGCTGCGTCCCAATCTTGACAGATGAGAGCGAGATCTTGCATTGAAATGCCGCCAATGCGCTCATCCTCGTCGAAAACACTTGAGTCGTGKTCGTCATCGCTGTCTTCTTTCGCCATGTTGCTGTATCCGAGTCTGACGAAGCTGTTGTTGAACGTGCTCTCCTGTCCGGCCTTACCAGTAGTAGTGATTGACCTGAAGCTTCGCTCCTGGTCTTGAAGCAGATCAAGCGTCAATTTGTGCGGCTGAACTGCCTTTGGCGGCTTCACAGGGACCTTGCCCTTGTACTCCACATTGTATCCCGGGAAAAGCTCGATGAATTTGGGAATGTGCGTTTGCTCGTACCCAGGGTACAGAGTGTGGAAAAGTGTCATGTCCGTATTGACTGGGCCCGCTAGGACGTCTTCGCCCGCATTTCGCCTCCTCGAGTCCTTGAAAAGTCTTCGTTGGAGGGCTGTCTCCGGATCCAACCCCGTATCATCGTCGTCGTCGGATGTCATGCTACCTGGGGACATGCCCGAATAGTCTTGATCAGGAAAGGCTGGCGGACTCATAGACGACGGACTCGGATGCATAGGCGCACGTGACTGCGGCAATTGCGAGAAGCTATTCGGAAGAGCGAGACCCGACTTTGATGGCAGAGCCAGGGCCAGTCCACCAAGACGCGGCTGCTGTGACGGTGGCTGTCGCACTTCTTCGGGGGATGAGTAAGATGCGCTTCCATCAACAAGGTCACCGAAAAGGTCATTATCCCCATCACCGTCGCCATCCGGGTCGCCGTCGCCAAACAGATCATTAATCGTCGGCTGCTTCACGTCTTCGTCCCCGTATCCGTTTGTGGTGGCAGGCGCAGGCAAGCCACCGATTGCCGGTGGGGCGGTGTTGTAATAGGCACTGAGGTCTTCCTCGTCATCATTTGCGCCGGCCGTATTGGTCGCTTCCTCCTCCTCCGGTAGCTCATCGTCGCTGAAGTCCTCGTAATCGATCGCATCGGCGGCTTTATTGCTCTGATCAATGTTGACGGGCACCTCTGCGCCACTGAGGAAGTCGTTCACAGCGGCCGCCTCGCGATCCGCGTCCTCCATCATGTCGTCGGTCGCGTGTGGCATGGCGCGAGTGGATAATGGTGCTCGAGTTGGGCCCTCCCAAATTGCCTACTACTGGTGATGCTCGTAGACGGAAGGCGCGCACATGACAGTGAAGTGGCCGCGGTCCAGGTGCAGCACTCCTCGAGAAGTATGCAGTAGATTCGTGCGCGCAGATGAGGCGAGGTGGTATTAACAAAGTAACGTCGCAACTTTTGTGGAATGAAGTGAGGATGAGAATGGACTTGAGGTGTCTCGATACTAGCGTCAAAGCTTCTGCCTCAGGCCAACAAGAACGAAATCGATCGCATGCCACCCCCACTTTCCGAAACTCTCATTCAGTGCTCCGAAACGTGATGTCGGACTTGTCACCGCTCATGAGTTTGTACGTTCGCATAACTTAATCGTGTGGCGCTACCTCAAACGATAAAAGATAAAGCTGTCAACCTGAGATGCGAGGAGACCTCACAGGCTAAATCCATTTTCAACCCATGCTACAGTACCTACCTAACTACAGTAATAAACTACCGCCCTGCCTAGCCTGAAGAACCTAATTAGTCAACGACGAAGCGAGTGCCATCGCCTTCTTGGCACGACCGTTCCTCTGGAGTATGACTGTGCCGCTTGCGCGATCCAGTCCTGCGGCACAGCTCGATGACCTCGTCAACCGATCTCGTCATCGCACTTATCTTTTTCACATCCTCCCGCCTCGCTTCGCCTCTCGAGCTTCTCCAATCTTGATGGGCCTCGCGAATGCGATTGCGGATGCGGATGACTGTGCGCCGCACGTTCTTGTACGCGGCACGGCTCTCTGATACGAGAGCTCGGGCGCACTCCTTTGAGCTAGCGGGTCTGACAATGGACAAAACAAGGCGAGACAAACGCGACGCAACGCAACGCAACGCAACGGCTGGTACCAAGAAAGCGACCGCTTATTTCATGCACTGCTGTGACCAAGGAGACGAAACGCGCAAACAGGGTGTGAGAGCTTGTTTCGGGTGCCCGACAACAAGAAATCGGCCTTTGGAGGTGGCGCCAATGCCAGCCGCCTAGGAGGATTATTTAAACGCGGACCGCAGAAGGACATCCAATTACCTGCGCAGAAGTGGAATCGGGATCATGCAGGATCTTCTGGGACGAATGACCAATGTGTAATCGTAACGCCGCACCGCGATCCACTCAGTCGAGGTGATCCCAGCAAGCGTTGTGTCAAACAGCTGGTGACCTGGGGACGTACATCAGTCGCATCCTATCATGCCCTCGTAACGTTCTCCGCGCTGCGATGCAGTATTAGAAAGACCAACTTCCCTATGCAGATCAGCCGTTGCGCCAGGATAAGAGCTAAACGGCTTCGCGAAGTGGCATCGCACTATATCAAGCTGGGCCAAGTCCCTTGTGTTACGGGCCCACCGATTCGATTAGCTCCGTCTCCATTTAATTAGGGCTCTCCAATATACGTAGCTTAGAGTTTCGCTATCTCATTAGTGAGCGTATAGGTACATTAGTAGGCTAGAGTACGTTTTCGCGAAGATGAGGATTTCTCTTTTTTTTTAATCCCCTGCTTTTCCATCCGCTTGACGCATGGGTTCTCTGGTATGCCTTCCCAGCGTATGTTCAAGGCTTGAACAGAGCCTGGACTTCGCTTAGTCTTGGCTGCGCTCGTTCATTGGGAAATGAGTGCTTGCAAATCTAGCTTCTTATGCTGACGTGGTCTCCAGCRATCTGTCGCCCGCTAACGCTATCATAGAGCAAAACAAGCTCATCAGCGATGCCATAGCCCTTGTTCTTGGGTGGTGGTCATGATAATGGAAAAGTCCACAGACGGCGCGGCGCGTTCGCGCGATCCATCCATCAACCATGACGGGACTGCTAGAGACACTAGCCATCCCATACACAATAGACCTGTTGCTCATCATTCCCGAGGGCCTTCTCAGCCTAGCCATGGTTTAGACAGGCTTCCCAACGACGTCTGGACCTCTGCGATCTCCCGTCTCCAAGCCCAAGTGTCATATAACACAGGCATGCTGGAGTCGCATCGTCGTCAATTCTCCGAGCTGGACTCGGCCGTCAGCAGACTCCATGCCGAAATAAGCAACATATTTGGCGTAATCAATGAAGTGCGCAATGACTTGCGAGCTAAACCTCTGGCAAACGAGCGCCCTCAACATGACCACGGCGATCTTGAGGTCATCGCTGGGCAGCTTCAGCAACTTACCAATCGCGTCAACGAAATCGATGGCATCAACATGCAAATGGATCTTATGCGGAACCGTGTGAAGCGGCTAGAAGAGCCAAGGTTAGAGCCGACTCCACCTGCTGGCAATGTTCGCAGACTACCCGTGACTGCGGCCCATCGAGAACGAGAGGGACCCCACCGGGAGAGTTCTCATTTCGAAGGCGCGCATGTACAGCACAGTATGCCCCCGCATGCCATACCGCACGGTCATCTAGGCCCTCGATCCCATCGTTCGACCATGCATCCTGTTGGCCATTCCGCAGGACTACCATCATCACATCATCCAGGACACCCGCTAGCCAACCCTTCTTCACAGCACTCACCGCAGCTTCCGTTGCAATCCTCTATATCCCAGGCTCCTCCCCAGACCCATCTCCCGCCAATGCGGACTGCTTCGATGGCTTCACCCGAGGTCGGTCATCCACAAGGCCTGCCCGCTCTCTCAGTATCGGAAGCTCAGCAGTCGCACGTTCCTCGTCCAGGCTCTGATGCGAAACCATTTGCAAATGACACGTCCACCCCGCATCCGCCACCTGGCTCTGCTTTTCGTGCAGTAGAGGCATTGCCAGGTCCTACCGCTCTTTCCGGTTGGCGGCCTGCAGAATCGTTTCCGTCTCGCATGTCGCCCGCGAATGCGTCAATGAATGGACGGCCCCCGAACATGATGGGATCAGAAGCGTCCAGCGGCCAAAACAGTGGATGGGCTGCGGTCAATGCGAATGCAGCTGTAAAGCGCGGTCCAGAGGATCGTCCGTCTCCGTATCAGTCGCCCATGTCGGATGGGTCGAAGCGCCCGAAGTTGGCTCCGCTGATGCCAAACGTGGCACGGAGTGGCAGTGGAGAGGATGGCCACATACCGTCCCAACTGGGCTTCATGACCTCGACCACATCAGCGCCATCCGAGACTCCAACGTACGCACCAGGCCGCGCGCCTTCAGACGGTTCGCAGTCGCAGCTACAATCGCAATCTCAATCTCAGCCGCCATCTCATCCACCGTCGCAGCATCACTACCGCTTTATTACTTCCACACAGCAAGCCGATTCGCAGGAATCGTGGAGGCCTGAATCGGAACGCGTGCTTCCTCCTGAAGCTCAAGCTGGACATGGCTCCGGAAGAGGCAGAGGCAGAGGTCGGGGCAGAGGTCGGGGCAGAGGGCGTGGAGGCGTGGCTGCGGCAGCAGCTACTTCACCGACTGTTGCCCACGCCGAGATGCCACATCAGGCCAGCCCAGAAATACCAACAGCAGAGTGGGCCGCGAATCACGCTGTGCCGCCGAATGGCTATTATAACCCGACACATTCATACTCACCGGGAATGTCATCTCGTGATAGCCGCGGTGGTCCTGCAGAAGGTCCTCATGAGTATCCCGCTACTCCTGTGCCGCATAGATCGCCGCAAGAGCAGTTCGCTGGTGATTCCATGTCCAATTCCGGGAAGAAGACCAGGACTAAGCCAATAAGAAATGCGGAAGGCATCTTAATTCGCAAAGACGGGAGGCCAGACATGCGTAGTGTGAGCTCGGCGAACAACTTGCGGAAAGTACACGCAAAGAAAGAAGCTGAACGCGCCGAAATGGAAGGTAAGTCATCATACCTGATGCATTGACCGTCGAAGTATCCACATGCTAACTACGTTTTAGATGACGAGGATCAGACCCGCTCTGGTACACCTGTTAGTGTTGGTCCCGATGGCGAGGCTTCCGACGAGCCTACAGATGCGCAGACACAACATCGTGAGCTCATGAGCAGGATATTTCCACAGAGCTCGGAGTCTGTGGGCAGAGTCGCGGAGCAATTCTTCCCGCGGCATGAGGAAGAAAGGCCAGTAAAGGTTGATCCAGAAGTCGAAACCAGGACGCAGGAAACGGATGGCATGCAGGAACACATCGGCGAGGATCAGGAGATGGCGGAGGCAAAAGAAGATCAGGGGCATGCTGCGGATGTGGTGATGAGAGAAGCGGACGAGACGCAAGCCGTGGCACAGCAGACTAGCGGCGGCGATTCCCATGAGGCCGGAGCGCCGTCGCAGCGTGGCGAGAATGGTGGGCCGAGTGTGGTTGCAGAGCAGCAGGCTAGTGTAACCGCGTAGAAGGCATAAGTCCTCCCATGCGACTGAGCGCGATTTGGCGCGATTTCTATATCTACTGCGAAGATACCCATGTAGCTGTCTTCAGCTATACATGTAGCCATTGATCGCTGTGTGAACACGCGGGCCGCTGGCCGTAATTCTCAGCCATCAAGTCGAATATCGGCTGGGAGCGTCACAAGCATCTCACTTGACGCTAATGAAGCCAACTCCACGCCGAGCCGTCTCGCAAGCCTTCCTCAACTTCTGCTCTTCGACATCCGTCCATTTGACACTTAGTTCGTCCCACTTCTTGACGCGGTACTCCGCTTTGAATTTCTGCTGCGAGTTTTGCATTTCTTGGAGCTCTCGCGGGTCAGCTGAACCGCTATACACGATCAACACGCTGCAAGGGGGCAATGCATCGTACACATCGGTAATGTTCTGGGTGGTCTGCTTCACAACATCCTCCAGCGACAATCCCGTCACTTTGGAATCAGTGGCGGTTCTCAAAGTCTCCGAGTCGGCGACCTTGGACCGATTCCACCACCCCCGGTGTGCCTCAAGCTCGCGGAAGCGGGCCCACACAAAGTCACAGCCACCGGTGGGAACAGATGCGCCATCCTCATCGCCCTTGACGGCGTGCTTGATCCCTTTGACAACATCAGCATCGCTCTGACAACCAATGGCGACCTTTGCTTGTCCCCCGTGTCCCCGCGTCGGTTCGCCCCAGTCGACAACAGCACCCAGCCTGGGCTCGTCATCGCCACTGGGATTCACCTTGTCACGCTTTTCTCTGTTGGCGCGATAGARTCGTTTGAATATACTCTCGTGGTTAGCTTCGGAGGTGCCCCAAGCCTTTCCCTTTTCACACTTTTGCTTGACAAGGTCCAAACATGCGCGGGCATCCTCCACGCTATTGTGGCCAGTAGAGCCATGGCCCTTCTGAATCTCGCGCGATAGGTACTTCTGAGCAAGCCACTTGAGTGAAGACTTGAGAGGTGGCCCACGCGGATGTGGGAAAAGGAGGGCTGTGTCGATGACGAATGGATGTGTGAGTCGAAGGGCATTGAAATCGCTATTTAGCGAGTGGCCAATGATGATGGTCTGCGGAGTAATGATGCCTAGCAGCTTCTGCTGGATATCGGAGAGGGTCGTGGTGACTCCCTCGAGCATTGAGGCCGTGATGCCAGAATACGGAGTCAAGTAGTCCGTGATTGGGTTGGCCGGCCTAACGAGCTCATCGAGGACGACCTCGCCATCCCAGTCAATCAACGAGATCCGTGTGAGGCTGAATGTCTGAGGTGTCTGTCCGGCTGGAGACGTTATGCACATCTCGCAATCCATCGCGAGGACGTTCCTACCAGCAGTGACAGACCCTTCCTCGACATCTTGGTCCGGGACAGCACCTGATGCAAGACTGGTGATGTTTGCAGAGTCAACCCAGCCATCCGCAATCGAGGTCTTGCCACTAATGCGTCGCGCAGCCTCGGCTTCCACGTCGCTTGAGCCCGAGAATAGCGAAGGATGCATTATGTAACCTTCTTCGGTGAGCTCCTGGGTAGTGGCAAGAAATTCAGTGACAGGTGTGCGTTTGCTTGACCCGTTTCGGCCATTGGTAGAAGGCTGGTGGCCTTTGCTCTTCTTTTCCTCTTTGACCTTGAGCATCGGTGCGGACAGCATGCCAGTCAATGGAGAGTGCATTTTCGCGTACTTGTCATCTCCAGGGGTCTTGATGGGCCAGATGTGCTCGAATATATTGCTGAGCGGACGGAGGCAGGCGGGCATGCGATCTGATCTGAGCTTTACGGGATAATAGTCGTCAGGAGAGGCTTTTCCACTACCACTGCCCTGCCTGGGCTGAAGGCCACTGCGAGACTCCTCGTTCTCGGAGTTCTTGGCGAGTTGTACTTGAACCTCATTGGAGGCGGCTTCGTGAAGAWGAGGAATTTTGCCGTCGAAAAACCCCGCTTCAAGTCCAGGGACCATCAATACCACGACCTTTCTTATACTCTTGTGATGGCGAACAGAGCACCATTGAGGCGCGGTGCCATCGGCCAGTAAGTAGAGGACAAGGTTTTGCAAATCACCAAGTTTTACAAAGCTTTGGAGGCGGGAGTGCGCGGAATGCGTAATGGAGGGATAGTTGCTCTTCTCTTTTTCAGGGCCCTTCTTTCGCTTCTTGTTGCGACCGTGTTCGACCGTCTGCCACTCTCCCTTGGAATCAGTGCCATCTTGGGCCAATGTCGACGATTCCTGCGTTGGGTCTTCTGGGTCTCGGACGCGCGACAAGGCGTCGCCTACTCCCATCATGTTGTCGCCTTCATACTCGCCGTGCGAGCGTTTACGTCGCCCCATGCTGGCCAAGTTGGTGCTTGACGTGGCGGAATCAGTGTGGTTGATGTTATTGGTACCTGCAAATGTTCACCATCGATCAAATTCAAGGCAAGAACCGACGGGAGACGGAGCGGAAGGGCGGGCCGAGGGCGCTTATAAAGTAAATCCCGATATTGACACCACCACTGACTTCACAATACTCTTCTTCTGGGAGATTGTACTGCTCTATTGGACACATCATGAGGCTCTTCCCGCCTACTCAGCCGGAGAATGGGCATCATCACGAATCAACAACATTCGGCGAGGGAAGCATCGGGATCGTTGCAGGCCTAAGCTTCGTGGCCGCTGGACTGGCATTTCGCAGAGATCAAGTGGGGAGCTTTCGTGCATTGTTACACAACAACAAGACTTTGGCGCTGCTCACGAAAGGTGTCGCGTATGGTGCTGCTGCTACGATTCCTGTTGCTCTTCACAGCCGATACGTGGAGCAGCGAAGAAGCGCAAAATCAATTCGATCAGAGACAGCTGCTCTACCGAAGACGGTGTATGTGGACCGCCTCYCACACTTTRATATTGACAACGCAATTATTCTCGGAGGCTTGGTGAGTACTCATAGCTGTTCGTCTCTCTGCGGTAGAGACGTGCCCAAGACACGTTCGGCGCAGCAAGCATTTCACACAGAATGTCACTGATTCTTGGTGCTCCATTAGACGGGTGCGTTGATCGCATCACGATTAAGACGCCCCGGATCGGTTGTTGGCTTGAGAAGATATGCATCGGCTATCGTGATTGGCACAGCTACTCCAACCATCGCTTTCTGGTCGTACGAATCGGTCAAGAACAGTGGAAACGAATCTACCTGGATCCCCTCGACATCGAAACTGGTTGTTCGTCCTTCATGTTCAGACTTGGAMTTTCCTTCGTTATCTGATTTGATTCATTCTGCTCTGGATCGTGTGTCGGCCGGTGACGAGGCTCTCGCTACAGAAGGCCCACAGAGAGAGCGTAGTCACGATGGCAGTAGCCTCGCAATGCTAGGTATGCCGAGAGGCTCGAATGGTGATTCTTCAGGGTCCGGTGGTAGTTGGGCTGTGTCTTCCGGCCTTGCAGGCCCACAGGTACAATTGGAAATACTTACTGATGGGCCACACATTGCGGTGAAGCAGGGCAACAAGGATCCAGAGGTTCAACCTCAGACGAATTACGGGTGGTACTCCAACAATAAGATCGCTGAGCTCGAGGCGCACATCGCTACTATGCGAACCAGGCGCCTGCGGCTTTCCCACGAAGCCGAGGTGGTGTGGGCATGGCTATCCGAAAAGGAGGCAAAGCATTTGGAAAAGTTCCCCGTGACGAAAAAGGCAGAGGAGGGGGACGAAGATCCAAGCGATGCGGCCGTGGAAAGCTCAATGATCGTACAAAGTTTGAACCAAGTCCACGCCAGGATATGGCGCGAGGCTTCGGTATGCGATTGGATCATCGTGAGTACTACCTTCTGAAGAAGCACGATGGTAACTAATGCATGTCGTCTAGGCTGATTCGCAAAAACGTATAGCACAGGAGAAGTCTCTTGCTGCTAAAGGCAGAGTCGACTGGCGACCTTCGTGCTCCGAAGCCGCTTCTTCGTCTCCATTGGAAGTGACCCTGGAAGTGTTGAAGAGTAAGTGAATTACAAACATGCTATCGCCGTATTGACAAAGCACGAATGTCGCGATGGGGAAGAGTGCAGTCCTACCTTTGACGAGCAGGCTACTAACAGTTCATCAGACAACGCAGAAGTTCAGGCCAGTCTGAAGAATCATATGGACCAAGCACTCTCGAGCCTAACGATGAGTCTGGGCGACCCATATGCCGACCTGAATGCCAAGGCAATGCATCCGATCAAGAAGGAGATGGCGACGCAAAAGGAAATCATCAAAGACGTTCGCGAGCACATGGAGGAGCAGAAGAGGAGGGCGGAACTGTTCGGTAAAACGCTGAAGAAGGCAATCGAAGAGGCCGAGAGCAAAGCTGGGAAAGGCAACTGAGTCAAGCGACAGTTTCTTGAAATAGTCATTAATCAATATACGTAGTCACGGAAGACATTACATCGACCCTCAATCCCATCAAGTGGAGCCTGAGTTGTCAGCGCAGGAGAAAGCAGACCCTGTAAGTTAATGTCAGAGCAGTTCATAAGGTATTTGACTTTTTCTGTACTCACCGATTTGCCCGTTAGCATATGCCTTGATGATTTCCTCAATCACCCCATAAGTCCCACCAACGCAGATGAAGGCACCTAGAGGAATCATGACCGCGTGGAGCCAGTAGAGGGTCTGCTGCTGCATATTGCCCGTTCGATATTGTTTGTGGTCGAATAGCCACAAATATCCTGGCAGCGAGATGGCTATGGGCGCGAAGCACACTGAGCCCGTCAAAGCTATCAGATAGTTGAACTACAAGAGCAGCATTAGCRTGTCTGACACCCAAGCTATGAGGAGGGCACTCACAATCGGGATGGCCTCAGCTAAGATGAAAGCCAGAAAGGCCCCTCCGAACGTCAAACCCAGCCATGTCGCCCAATGTATGAAGGTGTTACTTTGAAGATGGCGGCTGTCGCGGAGAATTCGGACGAAACAATACTTGGCGGCCACATGCAGGTATAGACAAGCGCTGACAATCAGTCCCACCAAACCGATTCCATAAGCGACCATCTTGACAGTCTGGCCAGCTGATCCAAGAGAGGGAGAAGCGACCCATTTTCCAGCCCAGCGGTACACCACGAGTGAAAGGGATAGATATGCGGCCGTGACGATCCCCATGCACACGTAAAGAGCCTTGCGAAAGTCACGCGGATTCCTCATCTCGCTGATGACGGGCAGAAAAGCGCTAGTTGCAGCAGAGGAGACGAAGATGGTCGTGGATGCAACGACACCTGCCGCGAAAGTCACTCCAGCGGGGATAGCGTAGAATCCGAGATCAAAGTCGCCTGTTTGAGGAGCTGCGGCAGGTCTGTCGAGAGTCGTGACGGCGACTACGACGATGAAGACTGCGATGAAGATACTGAGGAAGCCGGCCCAGGTGAGCCAGCTCATCTGTTGGAATTTCCGGACCGAGGCTGCGACGGCGACAACGAGAGTCGCCAGGAAGGCCCACCAGACTGTGCAAGCGGCGTGGTGGGAGAGCGCGTTCAGTCCTGGCACAGAGAGGTTAGTCGTGTGTGTACATTTTTCACCCTTTCCTTCCTTTCACATACCGACCGAGACTCCAAGAATTCCACTGCCCGTGCACAACACATATGCCACAACGAACAGGAATCCCACGGTCTCCTTCAACCACGTCCCTCCTACTTCAAATGCCATGTCTGCGATCGAATGACATCCTGAGTGGCGGTTCCTGAAATCCCCCTGAATGACTGCCGAGTAGGTATTGAGAGCTCCCCATCCAATAACATTAAACGCACCACCCACAGCCCCCAGAGACAGCATTGCAGTCGGAATGCTCAGCACTCCAGTTGCAAAGATGAGTTTGAGAAAGATGACGGAAGCTCTCTGCCAGCTGACCGTTCGAAAATCGACATCGGCGCCTTTACGAAAGACTTCACGGTCGTCGTCGACATCTTTCATCTCCCCAACGAGAATCTCCGGGTCTGAGGAGGCATTGTATTGTGATTGTTTCTCATTATAGGTTGAGATCTTCTCTTGCTCGGCAGTAGAATGCGTAGGAGAAGACATTTTGAGTGAGGACAAAACGAAACGGCAAAGAGTACAGGAAAGTTTGCAATCAAAGGAGACTCAATGACATATTACTGTCCCGCATACTGATACTCACATGTAACATCATATCATCGACTGCATGGGGGTGAACCTTACTGAACGCAGATAGGCAGAGAGCTCTCTGGCCGCTCCACTGTCTAAACTGACCAGGGGGTTGAGCGAGCTGGAGATAAGGACCCGGGCTGCGGGCCTGCGGCTCATCACATCTCGATTGCCACGTGCAATGGYATTGCACACTCCGCATTAGATGAAAACGAGTGCTTGGCTCTGCAGTGCAGTGCGATGCGATGGTTTCTGTGTTGCGCCAAGGTGTCGTTTACACGTTGTTATCGCAAAGTCGAGATATGTGTTTGATAAGGACAGCAGAGGCGCACATGTCAAGAAGGTCGCTTGTGAGCGGTATCTCTCGATACCCCAAATCAGGCCATGGTCTCGGATGCCGTCGGCATGTGCAGTGATGATGTTCATGCTCTGGAGCAGTAAGATTGGGTCGCGTATATCGACCATGAACCTGATTGTCGCAAGCAAGCGAGTCGCCCAACGCACGGACAGCATGGTCGATTGGAGTCCTGGGCCAATGGACGACGCCCTGCCGTCCTTTGATATGTGCTCGATATGAGAGAACAGCGACTCTTTTTCTATTCAAGTCACCACCGCCGGCATACCGATCTCAAGCATTACACCCCTCCGAAAGCATCAAGACTTCTCGCTCAGAAGCATACGTGACCTCATAATTGAAATGCTCCCCAAACGCCATCGCTAAACAAAACCCTGCATCAAGTTATTGCTCCTGGTAAGCAGTCTCTCTCAATTCCTTTTCCTCAACGTTCTCCCGACAGCGGCAGTCGTGCTAGCCGCAGCTTTCCTCGCAGCGGCAGCCTTGGTCGCCATAGTTGATGGTGCCGTGGTCGTCTTCTTGGCAGGTGCTTTCTTGCCCTTTACAATCGTCGTCCCATTACTACCTGCACTGGCCTCGCTACTCCGTCCATTCTCCGAGCTTGCAGCTCCTTTGGTCGCAGTCCTGGCACCAGCTCGACTTGCGTTTCCCGTCCGACTCACAGCTCCCGACCTCGGGATGGTCTTCTTCTCTGGRGACAAGTTGGAGGATTTGAAAGGCGCGGGTGGGGCGGGCAGAGTGCGAGAGTTGTTGGAGCGTGGAGAGAGGACACCTGCTGGGTTTGTTGTTCCGGGCAATGCCGCTTTTCGGACCGGAGGCAGGGCACGTGTAGCTTTCGAATTGGCCGTCGCCGTTGTTGTCGTTGCTTTTGTCCGCTTCTTGGGAACGGGCAGCTCTTCATTCTCTTTGTCGGCGCCTTCAGATGACAGAGTAGACATCTCGTCGCTGTTTACTCGTCAATGCACGTTCTGGTTGAAGATGAATGCTGTGACAAACCTTTTTCGCTTCGCAGCTTGTGCCTGTCTACTGCGAATGGCGGGCTGTAACGCTGGCTGTGTTGGTCCCGACGCGACGGGCATGGCCATGGGCGGTGGCGGCGCCGGTCGTAACCTGTTCTCGTGCTCCTCCACAAGTTCTCCGATATTTCGTTTGCGCAGTGCCTGGGGAATGCGGTTGACGCGCATTTCCAGACGCGCCCGAAGTCCTTGAGCTTGGAGGTTGTATTGTGACCGCAGTTTCCTGGCTCGTTCGGCGATTTCCAGCTGAAAGTTGTCGATTATTGCTTGTCTCTGGGCGAGTGTGATCGTATTGGACTCCATTGTGGACATGCTGGATCGTCTGTATGGGTGGGTTCGTTGGTTGGAATGTTGCGGGAAGGATGTGGGCGCGAATGTCATGTTTACATCTCTCGAATTGTGGCTTGGCTTGGAGAAGCAGGCCGCCGTTGTCGATCTAGTTACCGTCAGCTCTCAGGCACGACGACATAGCTTAGTTTAAACACCAGATCACCAACCACTCGCTCTCACAGTCAACACCATCTATTTACCTTTGCCTCATCACAACCACACGGCAAATCTCCAAAAGAGTCGATCTCAATATTCGCCGCCACCGAAACCTCCACCAATCCATCCACCTCCGATAGCACACGACATCCGCCGCCGCCATGGGTCTCGAGGCGACTGTTATCATCTGCGACAACAGCGAGAGCGCGCGCAATGGAGACTATCTGCCCAGTCGATGGGAGGCGCAGGTAGATGCTGTCAGCCTCATCTTCAACTCCAAGACGGCGGCAAATGCAGAATCCAGTGTTGGTCTCATGTCCATGGGCGGTTCTGGTCCCGAAGTCCTTACAACCCTCACCACAAACTTTGGCCAAGTGCTTGACGGTCTGCACCGGACAAAGGTCAAGGGTGCATCTCACTTGTACACGGGAATCATGATCGCATCGGTCAGTCATCAGTCCTCCTCTTCAACATGCCCATGCTAATAGATGTTGGTGATAGCTCGCTCTCAAGCACCGCCAAAACAAATCGCAACGCCAACGAATCATCGTATTCACTTGCTCGCCCATCACCGAGAGCACCGCCACCCTCACAAAGCTCGCCAAGCGTATGAAGAAGAACAACACCTCGATTGATATCATTGCGTTTGGTGACCTCACAGAAGAGAACCTTGACAAGCTACGCGCATTCAACGAGGCTGTCAAGTCCAACGAGGGTTCACATCTGGAGATCGTACATCCCGGTCCCAATCTACTCTCTGACAGCATCGTGGCGAGTCCAATTCTGGCAGGTGAAGGCGGAGCGGCAAACGCAGGTGCCGGCGCAGGAGGCGATGGAGGCGGTGCAGGTGGCGACTTTGAGTTCGGTGTGGACCCCAATATGGACCCGGAGCTGGCGCTTGTGCTACGGATGAGTATGGAGGAGGAGCGGGAGCGACAGGAGAGGGAGAAGAAGGCACGAGACGAGGCCGAGGGCAAGACAGAGCTGGAGAGTGTACCCGAAGGCAAGGAGGAGAGCGGGGAGAATCAGCCATTGCTGGACAAGAGCGGAGAGGGAGGCTCGAGTAAGAAGGACGATAAGAAGGACGACGATAAGATGGATACTGCCTGATGGGATTTGGAAGCAGTTCGGCATGGGCGATTAGACGCGAAGCCTGAACACCGGCAGCCTGGACGACGGCTATGGTGACTGTATCATACCACGAAGCATTAGAGCATGCAGTCATGAAAAGTGGCGAACATGCACAGTATCTGCATTTCTTGTCCCTCACTCCCGGTAATTTCTAGACACTCCCGATCGCTGACCTGATGTCGAAGATGCTGCCTTTATAGAAGCAAGGAAAGGGTTGGTTGCGCAGGACTCTATCAACGCGCGTGATGGTGGGTTGGTGGGCTTCAATGCAGCAGCCACGGAAGCTGGTCTCCTTGTCGAGTCTGCAGCTTTAAACCCAGCCAAGGATGAGGGCAGATTGAAGATCAACGCGTGTCTCCCGATCTGGCCCCATATCCCGGGGGACGATCGAGAAGGCGGGAAGGGCTGGAATGTCGTTGGTGGCCTGAAAGGAAGACATGGGCCTCGCTCTGTCTTTGAAGCTCACTCGTTCGGCTTGTTGGGCTGCGGGTATTGATGCAGCCTTGAGCAGCGCCGTGTTCAACGAAGAAGCTGGACGCGAGACGGGAAGGGTTTGGTGATGCAGTGGGGTCGCAGAGCGGCGGGATGTCAATGAGAATAAAGTCTTACATTGGAATAATGGCTACCTTGTTTGTCTATCTTCTTCACCGAAATGCTAATGACACTTCGCATCTTCACTGTAGATGTCCACCTCAAACATTCAATCTTTACTTCTTCCGATCACAAACCGTAATAAAAGGACTCGTCACACCCGACAAGAAGATCCTCCCAGTCTTCACATCGTGAATCACAGTCGTCGAATCAGGCAAAACCTCCCCCTTGGCGTCCTCTAAAATCTTATCAACCTGCCACCCATCCAATCCTCTCCGAATTCGGAAGACGGTCGAAGGAGCAACAAATCCCAACGGGTCGTTGAAAGCTTTCAATGTGTCTCCAGCTTTGGGCATCGCAGCCGCCCAGATGTCGCCATTGGAGTCTTGAGAGAGATTGTCAATCGGCATGGGAATGTCGATATAGCTGACTTGTTCCAGACTTCTATCGACGCCGTACTTGTAAACTTTGATTCCCCCTATCCAGGCAGAAGGGACGTAGATTCGCTGAGCGCTGGAGTCTAGGTGGAGGCCATTGGGGAACTTTAGGTTGCTCACCACTGTCCTACAAGAAGTTGGAGAGCCGCAGTAGGAGATGTCTCCATTAGCTGTGAAAGGGGCCAGAGTGTGAGAGAGGCCGTGGGTGGCAGAGCCGTGGTCGTTGGTATACCAGATTCCGTACTTTGGGTCTATGGCGATGTTGTTGGGAGTCATTATCAATTCGTGGTTCCATGTTGAGACGTGCTTCAGAGATGTGGCGTCTTTGGCTAGAGTGAAGGACTCAATGGTCATGTTGGGTCCAACTTTCGCGTTGTCCATGATTTCTCCTGTGGTAGTGTCGATCGAAGGCCGGGCATTGACGAGGTACAATTCAGTTTGCAAAGCGGCACCATCAGTCGCCGGGAGGTTTCTGCCTGTAAATCCCACAAGATGGAGTCTTCCATCGCCGTTGACGCCTCCAAAACCAGGTGTTTTCAAGACGTGGTATTCGAAGCCATCACCCTTTGGCTTGTCGATATCCATGGCTATCATGGCGTCTTCAAGAGCACGTCCAGAAGCATTGAAACGGCCGATACTGTATGTTCGTCAGACCATGACTTTAGAAAAGAATGGATTGGACCAACTTGGGCAGCCATTGGKATCTAGCTACTGAGGAACTGCATGCGAGGAACAACTGCCTGGTCTCCTCCGACAACCACATGTCCTCACACGCCTGCAGCCTCGGGTCGTGGATTCGATGACATTGATATTGTGGGAAGTCTGAGATAGGCTGAACTATTCTTCCGACTCCCAAAGTGACGAAGAGCGTGGTTTTAATAAAGCCTTGGTACAGGATGGCGGCAAGGAGGGCAAATACTATGCCCAGCTTCGTTGAGATGTTCATCAGGTATGTATTTGACAGTACACTGCTGCGGTGATTCAAAGATGGCACAAGGGTTCAGACGAGACGGCAGTTCGGCTACAGTGTCCTACTGCATCCGAGTGTTAGCGGCCGTTCACAGGTTGTCTTTTGCGTCTTCTCAGCAAGACTGACCAATTGGACATACTGAACTTCCACGGGCCGGAAGGACACTAACAGTCGGACGCAGGAAGACGCTGTACATCATTTTGCTGCGAGGCTTTGGGGATAAACTCTATTCCTAGGATCGCTTTCACTGTCCATTCGACTCGCTGCATCACATCTTGCCTACTTGCTCCTTGACAAATTGGAGAAATCGTGGTTGGCAATGTAATCGTTCGGGGCAGCGTCCAATGCGAGTGGAAGCGGAAACGCACGGTCCACAGAGAGAGGTAGCCCAATTGAGATATCAGAAACGACAACAAAGACGAAAATGTGGTCCTTGGCCAGCGGAAGAGGAAAGTCAACTCTTTGTTCAAGGAATCTCGAAGCGGTCAGCAGCAGTTCTGTCAATAAACTTCTGTTGAAATCTGAGAAGGGATCCATCATTGCTGCATTAATTGCAATCACGCCATGGAAGCTCCGCCGCATGACTTTGCGAGTCTTGCCATCATCGTCACCGACTGGGACTCTCTGTACGCGAAGAAAGTCAGTTCATCATCCACCGCAACCACAAATTCAGGATCTCCGCCCGCCYTTGATTCCTTCCAACAACGCAGCGAGACAGGCATATCGGATGTCGTTGACGAGATCTGGAATCTGGTGTCCAAGACCCTGAGGAATAGATTGAGGGAGGCGTGTATTGGAGTGCTGAGGAGAACCGACAGCGTCGACGTGACCCAAGCTTATTACTTGCTGGACGAGGATGCTCGTTTGCTGGACTGAAACGAACCGAGCTTTTCAGGTTGTGCAGTTGGAGAGTGCGGTCTCCATCAGTACTTTGTCATACTGTTGGTGTAGCCACTGAATGTGGGCAGGCATTGGTGCACTGTCGGATCCCAGACCGTTGTAGAATATCGATTTCAACCCAAACTCCGCAGTTCCCTCCTTCTTGTTGATCTCAGCTGTCATTTCAAACAGCCCGTCAGACGCACGAACGTCCTGCCTACGCGGTGAGTCGCCGCATCGCACAATGATCGAGTCGGGTGACTTTGCAACGACTTCGAAACTACGAGGAGATGTGTTAGCCCCGGCTTGATCGTCTTCACATGGCTTCTGCTGCTGGCCGAACATACTGATCTGTAATCTTTGTGCCGACATCGTAAGAGCTCTCTTTCAGGGCTTGTCTATCCCATAGGTGGTCTGCAGTTATTGGGTCTGACCGATACTTCTTCTCGAGATATCGCCGCTGATACGCATAGCCTGACGATAGATTCATCAGCCGGCTTTCGTCAAAAGGTATCCCTTCGCACACCACCACCGCTAAGACTTACCCAACCCACCCCAAAGGCCAGCACTAAACGCCTCGACGAGCTTGCCTTCCTTTTCGAGAAGCTCAGGGCGGATCTTGGTCAGGGGAACCTTTCGCACGCAGAGATCTTGCGTCACCGGCGAGTT
Source organism: Ramularia collo-cygni (assembly GCF_900074925.1). Classification (NCBI taxonomy): domain Eukaryota; kingdom Fungi; phylum Ascomycota; class Dothideomycetes; order Mycosphaerellales; family Mycosphaerellaceae; genus Ramularia; species Ramularia collo-cygni. Next base: position 1,832,949 of record NW_019716257.1, on the reverse strand, counting down.
GTTGGGGTTGYAGCGTGAGAAGAGGGTTGTGTTGAAGAGATAGTCATTGGCGGGGACATCAACGATGTGAGACTGTCGAGTCCACAGCAAGTAGCTAGCCGTGGCACCCAGAGTAGTCCAGCCTGTGACAGCAAAGGTCTTTCGAAGAAGCCCCATGGCTTGTGGTGTAGGAAGGAAGAATGTAGATGGACTTGAGCTGCCCGACTAAGGTAAAGTATGTAGAAGCTGAAGGATGCGGCACGGCTCCACACCTGCTTGGAGCTTTCCAACAAGGTTACCGTCGCCCTGTCGGCAACTCACGGCAGAGAGAACTCTCGCTTCCGGTCCGAGTCTGGCGACGATCAGCCCATGGTAACGCGTCTTCCGCTCCCACACGCGTCCTCGATGTACTTCGGACTCGGCCTCATGGACACCGCATGTCGAGGGACACATGGCGCAGACCGCGCGCAACGGTTGGATACATGCGATCGAGGAGATGAGATGCACACATAGCGACGAGTGGCTCCGATCTAAGCGAGTCGCGTGGCTTTTTGAGGTCTCTTGGGTCTTCCTCCTTTGACCTCAAATCTTTCCTACAGCGTGGATTGAGCGAATTGTGGGGAGCACAAGCCGATGGTATCAAAGAGCGGTGCTAATTGGAGTGTGGATGTGTTGGTGGCGAGTATTGTTAAATATCTCGGACGCTCCCAGCAGTGCGCATGGCGTTGTCGGAATTCAGCTTCATCAAAAGGGAAATTTTCGTCGCAGCTATGACTTCTTTTCATCGACCTCAACTTCCCAGGCACTTTCCGGCCACGATTACTCGCAAACCTCAACCAGTCATGGCTGCGCCGCTGGTTACAAATCCAAGCACTCCCAATAGCTCAGGCTCAGGCTCAGGCTCGTGCAAAGTTGTGCTCGCCAACTCCATCGCCAAGAGCCTGCTGACAGAGGTCACCGCTGATATCAAGTCGTTGGCACGATCACCTCGTCTACATGGCTTCTTAGCGAACAAGGATCCTGCTGCTCGTATGTATGCAGATTGGACGGCCAAAACATGCAAAGAGAAGTAAGGAGGCAAGACAGGCCGTCCCAATGCATCAATCCATCCATGTCGATGCTCGCTAACCACCAGCAAGTGGTGTCGACTTTATCTTCCGCGAGGTTGAGCGTGAAGATCTTGAAAACGAAATCCGTCAAGCCAACACTGACCCCGAAGTCGACGGGATCATCGTTTACTATCCTGTCTTCGACTCTCGACGAGATCAGACCCTCCAGTGGACTGTCAGCATGTACAAGGACGTCGAGGGTCTCTCTCCACAGCTCATTAGCAACATGTATCAGAACATTCGATTCCTAGACCCCCCTCACAACCTCAGGAAATCCATCTTGCCTTGCACTCCGCTTGCGGTCGTCAAGATTTTAGAGCACCTGCAGATCTACAACAACTTCCTCGACTACGGCAAACGTCTTTTCGGAAGGCGGATTACAGTCATCAACCGAAGCGAGGTTGTTGGGCGCCCACTGGCCGCTCTACTGGCCAACGATGGCGCAGAAGTCTACAGCGTGGATGTCACTGGCGTGCAGATGTTTAGCAGAGGTACCGGGTTGAAAAAGGTTAAGCATGAGTCCCGCGACCTCGAAGGCTGGACGCTCGAGCAATGCTTGCCAATCAGCGAGGTGGTCATCAGCGGTGTTCCCGGAGACTCGTTCAAAGTACCGACACGTCTTGTTCGCGAAGGCGCGGTCTGCGTCAATTTTTCAAGTCAAAAGGTAAGTAATATGGGAGGGAACTTGGGCGCTTTGAAAGAAGCTAATCGCCCACAAGAACTTCAGCCCGGATATCAAGGACAAAGCGGCAATATACGTCCCATCCATTGGCAAGTGCACGATTGCTTGCCTACTTCGAAACATGGTCCAGCTTTCCCAAGGTCTGCCAAAGATCAATGGATCGCTCTGAGCAGAAATTCGCGGATGCTTAGGGGGACATGACCCAGTGCGACACTTGCTTCTCCGCGACAAAGTCCATCTTGAACATGATAGCTACCCGTGCGCGAGTGTGGTCGCCATTTCGCTTTTAGGAGAGCCGGCAATCTTCAAATCCCCGTCCCTCGGAAGTGGCCGGGGCTCGTCAAGCGGGTATAAATCATAGAGCAGAATGACAAGTACGCTCCTGCAGCGCGTACTATTGGACTATGTGCGCAGGGAGTCGCGAGCATCAATTCAGTTGTCGGACCATGTACAATGCGTGAGATTAAGGCTTTGAGATGTGCGGCATCCCTGAGTTCTCTGAACTTCTTGCATCACTGATGCACTCGCGCTTGAAAGATCAATGCAATGGTGATGGGCCTTTTGAAGAACTTGTGCAAATGATTTGATTGCGACTGTGTGGAAGTTGAAGTTGCCYTTCAGAAAGTTCCAGGTTCTCAATGGTTAAGTTAGCGGATTTTTTCGTCGAGGATCTAAATCCGCCCTCGAGCAAGCACATGCTCCTTGCACGATCCGTCAACTTTCTTCGCCGCAACGCCACTCCCTGCCTTCCAACCCGCCCAAGCATTCGCGCCGCCTGCATTCCATCACACTTGAATCCGAAAAGAATTGCTCGACCCCAGATGATGTAAGTTGATCCGACCATCAAGCGGCCTTGAAATCGTTCTAATCCCACACAGGTTTGCACTTCGCCGCGCCGCCCTGCGCATTGCGCAGCAACCCAGCCGACAGCTGTCAACTATTCGACCAATCGCTCGGCCATCGCAATTCCAGCCTCAAATCATCTCAAGCTGCAGATCGTTTCATCAGACCCTAAGATGGGCCGCCGAGGAGGAGAAGAAGCCTGCGGAGGAAGCCGCAGCCAGCCCAGCGGAAGCACAGGATCCAACCGAAACCGTCACGACCGAGCCAAGCGCGGCTGAACAGGCAGAAATCAAGGAAGAGAGCATTGCCACCCCGGATGTCGCAGACGCCGCTCAACAGCAATCCTCGTCCGCCGAGGGTACGATATCGGACATCCTTTCCGAGGGTAAGAGCCGGGCTGAGAGCGCGGTTTCCTCTGCTCGGGACGCTTTCTCGAGTGTGTCGCAGACCGTTCAGCAAGCAACTACTGGCCGTGATAGGCGTGGGCCTGGAGGTCGCGAGAGAAGGCCCGAGACTCCCCCCAGCAAGGTTTTGTACGTTGGCAATCTCTTCTTCGAGGTCACCGCGCCTGCCCTCGAGGCTGAATTCAGCCGCTATGGAGAAATTGTGAATAGTCGCATCGTCACCGATCCCCGGGGCATGAGCAAGGGCTTCGGATACGTTGAGTTCACTTCGCAGACCGACGCCGACGCTGCGTTGGATGCGCTCGATCAGCAAGTGTTTCAAGGCAGACGGATGGCAGTCCAGTACCACATGAAGAGAGATTTCGGCACAACAGGCTCCAGAGACCGACGCGCTCGCGAGCCCGGACCACCTAGCAAGACTTTGTTTATTGGAAACATGTCATACCAAATGAGCGACCGCGATCTGAATGGTGTGTATCTCTTCATGGTGGTTGAAATCGAAAGCTAATGTGGAATACCAGACTTGTTCAAGGAGATCAAGAACGTTCTTGATGTCCGCGTCGCCATCGATCGCCGAAGCGGTCAGCCTAGGGGCTTTGCACACGCTGACTTCGTCGATATTGAGAGCGCCGAACAAGCGAAAGCGCTGCTTGAGCGCAAGGTGGTTTACGGCCGTCAGCTTAACATAGACTTCAGCGCCGGATCAGCCCAGGACAGAAGCCCCGGCCATGAATAAAGTCATGAGAACTTGAGATCACCTTTTGAAGCAGACCACCGCATGAGGAAGGGCAACCTTTTGGGGACCGAGCAGTTTGCTCTGCAGCAAAGACAGCACGAGGAGTTGTAAAGATCGGGATTGCGTGGTGAAGAAAGCCTCGCGAACACCTGAGCGTCATTGGAAGAAATGAGCTTTGCTGTTGTACATCACCTGTATAGTAGGACGAGGCAAATGCGCCTGTATAGAATCAAACACTCTCCACCTCTGGAGGATTGCAATCGTCTCTGCTTGTTACTACACATGTGCACCTAACAATAATCGGCTTTGCTTCTTCGTAAAGGGTAAAGTGTGATCACATGCCTCATGCCTCGGCACTACCGCCGCCATGCACCGGCTCGCTCGGAGACTACCTACCTTACAATAGCATATCCATGTTCACTCCAAACCTGCATACCTACGTGTACTGTACAGTACACTGCCAGTCACAAACGATCTCCAGATCCCCGAGGACCTTATCCTTGACCTTGTCATATTGCCCTCCCCATTTCCGTTGTCCTACCCCGCTCGTCGAAGCAGTCTCCACATCCGCCTCCACGCTCATCTCCAAAACGGACCCCGCCGCAAACAATACCACTACCTCTACCGACTGATCGAACATGTCGTTTCTCGGCGGGCCAGAATGCAGCACCGGCGCAAACCCCCTGGCCCAGTTCCAGAAACAAACGGGCGCCGACACCTCCCTCCAGCGCGATCGTCTCACGAATCTGCAGCCACAGCAACTGAATGGCTTCCGCAGTGGACAGCAACGACCTGACGATGCTGCCTTCCAAGACTTCGCGCAGCAGGGTCCGCAAATTGGTGAAATGCTGCCCAATGAAGCCTTTCACCTGGAGCAATTGCGACGAGAGCAGGAGCATTTCGAGCGAGCAAGCGGTGGTGGCAACAATGGCAACTGGGCTGGTGAATTCGCGCAGCAGGGCCCACGTTTTGCTCCAGAGGAGTTTGCTCAGCAGCAGCGAACGGCACCCGGTTCGTTCACCCCCCAGGATTTCGCGCAGTTCCGCCAGTCGCAGATGTCGCCTCGCACGCAAAGCCCAAGTCTGCAGCAGTCAACCTACCAGCGACCTTCCATGTACGGATCTGGATTCGGAATGCAGCGGCCGATGATGGGCGGCTTTCAGCCGCAAATGTATGGGCAGCAGCCGCAGCAACAATACGAGGGCAAGGGCAAGTCTCGCGTGCAGGAGCTCAGCGACACCGACTGGGAGAAGCAGTTTGAGGAGTTGTCCACCGAAGATAAGGAGGCAGATCTCGAGCAACTAGACCGCGAAGCCGAACAGGCGGTGGAGAAGGAGCTAAACGATCTAGATAGGTGATTCGATGCCTCATCCCCCCGAGATGTATGCAAATTTGAACTGACGATTTCAGGAACATGCTCGCGGAAGATGAGTTAGCGGGCCACTTTGGCGACGAATACGATCAGTGGAAGGACTTCGATGGTCTGGGCCACAATTTCGACACGTTTCAAAACGACTACAACACGCAGCCTAATTTGGGCAACTACATGTTCGAGGAGAACAACCTGTTTAATGATGTGCCCAACGCTTACGAGGAGGGCATGAAGATCGTGCGCGAGGGCGGCAACCTCAGTCTTGCAGCATTGGCTTTTGAGGCTGCGGTGCAGAAGCAGGATGACTTTGTCGAGGCTTGGGTTGCTCTCGGTCAGGCCCAGGCTCAAAATGAGAAAGAGTCGCCGGCAATTCGAGCCTTGGAGCACGCCATCAAGCTGGATCCTGGTAATTTGGAAGCACTTATGGGTCTGGCAGTGTCGTACACAAACGAAGGATATGATACTCTTGCCTACCGGACTCTGGAAAGATGGGTTGCTTCGAAGTATCCTCAGCTAGGGGTCACGCCTCGCGGCATGGAAGCAGAGGAGGATATGGGCTTCACGGATCGACACATGCTCCAMGAGAAGGTGACTGGCTACTTCCTCGAGGCTGCACAACTCAACCCCGAGGGCGGCGACGTCGACGTTGACGTCCAGGTCGGTCTGGGTGTTCTGTTTTACGGCAGCGAGGATTACGACAAAGCTGTCGACTGCTTCACAGCTGCTTTGAATAGCCATCAACACGGCTCGATGAAGCGCGAAGGCGAGGAGCACCTCCTCTGGAACAGGCTTGGTGCCACCCTGGCGAACAGCTCTCGCTCAGAGGAAGCCATCGAGGCATATTCGCGGGCCTTGGAACTACGGCCCAACTTTGTGCGAGCACGCTACAACCTCGGCGTGTCATGTATCAACCTGGGCGTTTTGGAGGAGGCAGCCGGACATCTTCTCGGTGCTCTGTCCATGCACCGAGTTCAGGAAAGCGAGGGCCGAGCGAAAGCTGCGGAGATACTGAGGGATGGTAATGGCAATGATGCCGACGGCCGGGCTGTCGATGATCTGCTTCGGCAGAATGAGAGCACGAACTTGTATGATACTTTGCGAAGGGTCTTCACTCAAATGGATCGAAGGGATCTATCAACCATGGTTGGCGCGGACATGAATCTAGATGCGCTGCGAGGGCAATTCGACTTTTAGATGAAAATGGATACACGGGCAAATATAGTTGTAGTTGTACTCCATCACCACTGCTTACGATGATGCGAAAGCCGTCAATTAATTCGATTTTATGGCCCTTGCAGAACGACTGGTATCGACTCATATATGGACTGACTGCTGACTGCTGGCTGACTGCTGACTGCCTGCTGTCGTCAGCCGTGGTTGGAAAAGGTGGAGCAGCGCAGCGCATTGACCAAGCTCAGGCCGTCTCACTGTCAGTCACTTCCTCCGCGGCCCTGCATCAAACATTAATCCAAACATTGCAAGTGTGTCGCTACCGGAACCTCTCCTTCCAGAGAAAACTCGTGACATTCCCTTCAAAACGATTGCAGCCGTGTCAAATCCGCGACATCCGGGGACGAATCAACGACATTCAACATGGAGGCTCACCAGCAAGCAGTTGAGGCAATTGCTGCTCAGATCACAAAGTTCCATGAACAGAAGACTCCCTTTAGGCTGTATCATGGCAGCACCAATACCACTCAACAACGAAACGTGGACCCCCAAAAGATGGTCGACACATCAAAGCTCAATCATGTCATCAAGATCGATACAGACAACATGACGGCTTTGGTTGAGCCTAACGTGGCGATGGATGAGCTGGTCGAGGCGACACTTCCCTTTGGTGTCATTTCTCCGTACGTGGAATGCAGCAGCTGAGTATCCACTTCCTCTTAAAAGAGATGGGACGTTATCGATCTGGCTTCCCAGATCCTCAAGGCCCCGCGCATTAGAACTGGCGTTGACTCCCGTTTCTGCAGAGTTGTGATGGAGTTCCCAGGCATCACTGTTGGAGGTGGCTTCTCTGGAACAGCCGGAGAGAGCTCGGGTAACCCATACCTGAAACTGTCGATTCCCGGACGAAGTTGACGTTCAACAGGCTTCAAATACGGCTTCTTTGACTGCATCGTCAATTGGGTCGAAATCGTACTTGCAAATGGYGCATAAACGTGACGCCTTCACTATCTTGGATGCCGCATACTGACTGCTCGTAGGCGAAGTTGTAAAGGCATCAAGAACAGAGAAAGCAGATCTGTTTGAGGGTGCAGCTGGCGGTTTTGGTCGGTGAATTGGCATGCTTTGTCTTGACGTGAATCAGTCACTGACACTATCACAGGCACATTTGGCGTCACTACCCTGCTCGAGATCCAACTGATCAAATCCAAGCCATATGTGGAGCTCACCTATAGCCCGGTTCGCAGTATCTCGGAAGCTCTCACCACTATGGACACTGTTACGAACGACCCAACCAGCGATTTCGTTGATGGTRTGTGAGCTCTAGCGGTGCAGCATGTTCTCCCGCAAAATACAGTAGGACGATGCCAGGCACTCAACTGGCTAACACTTCGTCTTGACCCAGGCATCCAGTACAGCTTGGATAAAGGCGTCATCGTCACTGGAAGGCTGGTCGACGAACTAAAGCCAGGCGTCAAGTTGCAACGCTTCAGCCGAGCCCGAGATCCTTGGTTCTACATTCATGTCGATCGAACAACCGGCAAGAGCTTTGAAGACGTTGTAGAAGCTACCAATATACAAGATTACCTGTTCCGCTACGATCGAGGTACGTTGGCGGAGAGAACGAAAGTTGTACGCCTGAGAACTGTGCTGACTTGATGCCACAATGAAGGTGCCTTTTGGACTGGACAGTACGCGTTTCCATACTTCATGACCGTGAGTCCTGGTCAATCTGCTACACGACCTTACAAGCTATGCCTAACGATCCAGCAGCCGTTCAATAGAATAACGCGATGGGCCCTGGACTACTTCATGCACACCCGAGTGTAAGTCTGCTTCGCAGAACGTCTGTACTGAACTGCTGGACAAGTGCTGACTTCTTGCAGTATGTACCAAGCACTACACGGTAAGACTCTTGAAGCGGACTGGTTACTCCGGCAACGTCATTCGTTCTCTGATGCAGAGCTTGAGCTCCTTAATTCCACACCGCCAGCTATTCCATTAAGCATCAGACGAAGCTGACTTATGATCCAGCTTCTGGACACGCCTCAAAATATATCGTGCAGGACTTGCTCTTGCCCAGAAACGGCGTCGTCGACATTGTCAATTTCGTCGACCAGAAGTTCGGTTTCTGGCCACTTTGGCTCTGTCCGCTTAAGCGAGGCCAAGAGGTGTCTTTGCGTCCGAACCTCGGCGGTGATGTCTACGACGACAGCAAGACAGTATCATTTGTGAATGTGGGAGTCTGGGGGCCTGGTTCGCCGCGTTTTGAAACATTCGTAGAGGAAAACAGAGCGCTTGAGCAGAAAGTACGCCAGCTTGGCGGCATCAAGTGGCTGTACGCACAAGCATACTACACCCTGGACGAATGGAATGACATCTACGATATGAAGTGGTAAGCAAAACAGTGACACGAGAACAAGACGGCCCTGCAAGAGCAGGGCTCGCTGTGTTCAAGTCAGTGGCGATTTTGCTAACATCAAACCATCGCATTCAGGTACAACGCGCTCAGAAAGAAGTATCACGCGGAGTACTTACCCAGTGTGTACCAGAAAGTCAAGGTGGACCTCAGCAAGGTAGGGTCACCTCCCACAGGCCTATCTGCTTGGTTGCGAGATCAATTTTGGAACACATGGCCATTTAGTGGTTTGTATGGAGTGGCGAAGACTTTGCTGGAGAAGGACTACCTGCTTGCCAAGTAGACTTCAGTACTGTATCGCAGGAACATTCCTGAAGAACGAACGACTATGAGTGGCGCTCAATTACATACAAGATGCACGTATATACAGACAGTACCGCAAATACTGTACAGACCAAACCCGGGGAGAGTGGACCGTCAGCCCAGGTATCTCAGGTCCATCCAGCTAACGCTCTCGTAATCAGTACCCAGTATGTCTGCGATCGCGACTGGCTTGCTCAGCTTATCACCGAAGCTCGCCCTCGCTCCTTTGCTGCCAGCTCCGGTATTGCCATGCTCCCCGAGCTGCGAATTTTCAGTTCTTGCATCGCCCTTGTTCCAGATAGACCATCCGGCGGGGTTGACAACTGCCGTCATATCGGTTGACTGGAATGCCACGCGGGCATACTGACCCCAAGGCCGACCCTATACGTACGACGAAGGTAAGCATTCATCACAGACGCGACAAGAAGTCGGCAGCTTACAAGGTAATATGCGCCACTCTCTACAGTGTTTCCAGCTGCAGCGGCCACGGTTGAGTTGTTAATGACGAGATAGCTCGGGCTGTCTGAAGTTTTGCGTCCACTGGCAGTAATGTAACCCTTGGACGCCTGAAGCACGMGGATATCGCACTGATCGAACCACGCCTCTCCGTATTGGCCGAAGATGAAGTCTGTCGCGCCTTCAATGTATGACCTGGCGTAGAGTTGAGCACCTCTTTCGGCGAGCACCGTGTCTTGGAAGCTGGTGGTGTGTCAGTGGACGGGGTATGCTGRCGGCGAGGCACTTGATACGTACCCAGTGAACGAGCATCCGTAGTATCCTTGTCCCTGGAGACTTGTTAGCTGTGTGAAGATTGTTCCTTCGTGATGGGATCGTCTTACAGCAGCGTTTGCAGAAAGCGCCAAAGCCTGGCTCCCTTCCCCATACGAGTTCACTACGTTGACGTTGTAGAGCTTGAAGTTACTCGTGTGGACTCTGAGTGTTGCAGTGGCATCGTTGTTCGGTTGCTGATGCAGCTTGGTTAGAGCTGTTCAAATCAAACTCKAATCCGCAGATTTACCGTCTCCTGGCTTTCGCCCGCCTCGATGAAGACAACATTTTTCTTGTAGGTGCTCTCATCAACCGTGTAGCCCAAGATCGAAAGAGGTCCCTTCAACTTGGGAACATAGACTTGCTCCTTGTAGGTCCCGGCACCGATGAAGATGCTCTGCTCTTTCACGGCAGAGGACGAGAGGGCATCAACCGCAGCTTGAATGGTGCGGTACCCTCCAGTGCCGTTCTTGCTCACCACAAGAGCACCAGGCGGAGCAGTGGTCCGGCATGCGGCAAGCGCCACAGTAACAAAACAGAAAAGGAACCAAAGGGAATGCATTGTTTGAAAAGAGTGTGAATGATCAAGTTGTTGACTGGGCGCCATCGAACCTTACTTGTGTGGTTTTTAAGGACCTCCGCGAGCTCCAGAGATCTGCTTCCCTTTCTTCCGATACACTCCTTGCAATACCGGCATAGTTTGGCCATGTATGCGCCAAGATGCCAAATAGAAGGTCGCTTCAAGGTGATGCTTTATTCGACACCAGGACGTGAATGACGCACTGCCTCCGCCAGTCAGTAGTATTCGAGCAACCCCGAACAGATTGCAGGCTGTGAAGATAGGTTCCCCGGAATTGCCCAAGACAAACAGATGTACTGCATATAGAGTGCTAWCTCGCTTGTCGTGTTCCAGATTTATAGCCACTCAAGTATGCTGTTTTGCCACCAGTTTCACCACGTTGCACGGACAACAGCCAAGCAGTCGTCGGTAGTGCCCCAGCTCTACGCTGGTCAGTTAAGAAGCTCATCGAAATCGCATCGCATCACATCATCAAGTTTCGCGGCTCTTGCACTCATCATAATCACCCCGACCTTCAAGAACGTTTTATGGAGTGACTTTAGGCTGCTATCGCGAAAAGCGCTCGACCGTGACTCTCTGACCAAAGAGACAAAGGACTTACTGACGTGCGGAGCAGATCCGTCTGCAGAATGTTCCTCACCCTCTTCTATCAGAGCCTGCATTCTTTATTACGAGCATACGACGAACGCAAAGCCGTGCATGGCACTTACATGCTCAATGACTGGCCTAAGACATCGACGGACAGAGCTTCGGAACTAGGAATGTGTTAAACTTGCCATAAGACTTCATCCCAATACACTCCGGAATGAGCGAATAGGGAACTTCCTGTGCAGTCACAATTAAGTGCTGACAATCTCGACATGACGGAGAGACTTCGGGGTATGTCGGATAGGGCGGGTCGACAGGGGATGAAGTTGGTCGCGGTGAGCAGGCTGGAGAGCATGGAGTACACGCCGCAAATACCTTGTAGGGCTCAGCCCGCATTGACAGTTTGTCAAGTGACTTTCTGTTGTTGGCGAGCTGTCCCGTTTGAACACAATCACGATTGGTTGCGTGTCACGGAGAGACGTGTCCTACGATCCGCTTTTAGCCTGGACACACCGGCAAATGTAATCGAAAATGGGACGCTTCGGTTTRGGCCGTGCTATTTTTTGCGACCATACTCGATATGCTTGCAGACCATGGAGCACAATTTCTCAGGATCGTCTTGAAATCGGCAGGAAGAACTGGTTACTTCCTGGATGCGTCACACAGCCTTGAGACTGATGACAAATCCCATCATTGAGCTACTTGCAGCGGTGGTCGATTGAAGACAGCAATGCCGAAAAGAACGGCTCTTCTGGCAGGCGAGCAGCGCCACGTGTGTCGGCATGCAGAGTAATCGAGCAGGGTGTCTATGGGACCAATGGCGTTGTTGGTGGCACGCTTTCGCTGGTACAGTGCGCCGCAGCGTTAGTGTTCGCCAACGATCGCTTCGGCTCCACTGAAACCACTCGCATGACCCTCTGCGCCTTCAGAATACAATCGCAAAGCTGTGAAGCGCATGGGTCCCGTACAGATCGCACTTCGCACCGATAGTGCTGCCTCTCGTGATGCCTTTCGAGCCATGGTTCTGAACATAGATCAAAGCATGAAACCTACATTCGGGTAATCAGGAACTGTCGTGGGTCAGCAGACAACAAGCCACGCTTCAGCCTTATGCTTGTGTTCGTTTACAAGCCCATGGTAGTGGTTTGGATGACACGCGGAGACGCCGATCCTGCCAGTTGGTTCTGTGCTTCCCTGCTGGGCCAACGATTGGCTGGCACACAATGCATAGGCGACACGGTCCAGAGAGCTCGTTTCCGACCACACGAGACATCGGGCGGTAACAGACCGGAGTCAGCTCTCAGTCCTGCACGCACTGTCGAAAGACGGCGGTTGGTAAATGTGTCAATTGCGAGTGGCACGAAAAGGAGCCCGTCCAGCCGTTTGCTTCGCAGCAGGTGCGAGCTGCGATTGGCCAGTAGTGGGCAATGCTCGAATTCCAGCTTCTCCCTCGGCTGTGTGAGAAGTGCAACTTTCGCGTTGTAGCCTCGACTTGGCGCGCAGCTGCAGCCGCAGCCGCAGCCAGTGCATTCAGCCGCACGCAGTGCATGAAAAACAGCCTGCTCCATAGCTGTGCCCGTGTTGGAGTTCCAGGACGAGCATTGGCAATCAGTCTTGAAACCGCAGAGGGCGTGGCAGACCATTGTCCCACCGCCTCGAGGATTGGAAATGTAGGTTCTGACATGGCAGCCGACCCGGACATGGCGTGCGTCCAGGAGCAATGTCAGATGCTTGGGGACATCCGATCGACCGCTAGAGCGGATGGCATCCGAGAAGAGCGCGTTCTCCAGCATTCGTGGTGCTTACCAACGAAGATTGAGCTGGTTTGGTCCTCCCGCCTCGCGCTCAGTGGTCGACAGGTAGAGTGGTGGGTAGGGCTGACARGTCGGACACCAGATAGATAGCAGGGATACCTGTCTGGAGCGGTGAGGTCGCGATTGCGGGCGGCTGGTTGCATGCTAGATCCAGCCGTCCGCAGCACGAGGCAGACAGTTCAACAGGCGTCCACTTCAAGGCAGCTGGATGCGAGCCACGTCCTCCTCGACGTAGGTATCGTCGCCGACTCTGAAACGAGTGGACGGAAACGCGGCGCTGGAATGCCGACACGCGTGGTCCAGAGTGTCCGGCGTCGCACAGTGAGGAGTGCGCCCTGCGATTGCAGGCTGCAATGGATGGCATCATGACCTGCCTGTCGGTCTCGGAATGGCACGCTCTTCTGTACGGGATCCCGAGAGGTCGAGGCAAAGCACAACGTCCGGCTACACCGCCGACGCGAAGGAAGAAGGTAGGTAAGTTAGGTGTTGTTAGTGCAGGCCGGTCCGGTGCAGCAGAGCAGAACAGGTGGAGTTCCGCGGAATGCCACGACTTTCGACAGCGCGCATGGTCAGGCTCCTAAATTAAAACACGACCTGGCTCTTTGTAATCATGGCCCTCAGCCAGCTCGCGCATCGAGCCCCATTTCTGGGCAGTGGAGAGAGCAGGTTACCGGTTGGAGCTACATGAGCTCGCGCGCTCAGCCCTGCGGGGTGTGCGTTGGTAGGCGACTCTTCTGTCTGGCTCGCTCGCGGTGGACACGGCATCMACGCAGACCCGAAGCCTGAAGCCTGAAGCCTGAAGCCTGCTTTTGCTTGCCTGCCCGCCTGCTCCAAGCAGCAGCAGCAGCCGCGCCATCGGGCAGCCGCAATTCCGTACAGAGCAGTGCGCAGAGGCGCGGACTGCGGGCGGGTCGAGAGAGCACACATGGCAAGTCGGTCTAGCAAGGATCAGTCGTTCCGCCGTGATCCTCATCCCATGCGATCCTCTGCCATGGCCTGACCTCTTATATGCCGTGCAGCTCCCCCAAACTCCCTTTATCGGTTTCAGCTGTGTAAAGACATCTTCTCCTTTCACACAACGACCTCGACTCTGCTCGTCGTGCAACACGTCTCTGCTCTTTACCTAGCTTTGTCATTGCCCAGTGTCAGCCCGTGATGAACGATCGACCAAGCATGCAGTCGAGCTACAGCTATGCGGAGTACCCGGCGTCCGCACCTCAGAAACATTACCCAACTGCACACAGCACTAGCAGTGCGTTCAGCGCGAGTGCGAACCCCAACGAGGATTGGACCAAAGTATGTGCAATCCGCCGAGACACATATGATCGAAACATTGACCCTGTTCAGATATCAGACCTTGCGGAACGACGAAGAATACAGAACCGCATTGCCCAACGGAACTATCGTATGTTTGTTGCAACCTAACAATGCCGCCATCTTCTGACCATCTTGCAGGCAAGAAGCTGAAGAAGCGCTTGGAAGATCTGGAAAGAAGGGCCGGCTCGAGCTCGGCATCACCAGAACAGCGACATGAAGAACTTCCTCAAACGCATATGAAGGAGTCTATCCAGACCTCTCGCGAGTCCGCACATCACCGACGACGATCAAATAGTAGTCAAGCGCGGCGGCAACATACTCCCGAGGTGCTAGCGCAACGATATGTGCTGCCCTCGGACGACCGTGGCATGTTCTCGCAGCAATTCACACGCCAGATATCGACTTCTCCCCCGCCATTCTCGTATGCTCCTCTACAGTCTACGGAGACTGTAGGATATCCAAACTATCAGCCTTATTGCGGATTGCCGTCGGCTTCGATGGAGCTTCCCCTATACTCGCAGTATCTACCACCACCTCAGCATACGTACGGAGCTCAAAGCATGACATCTCCGCCCATAAAGCAGGAGATCTATGGTGATGACGAGTACAACAACCCATTCGGCATGAGCTACGCATCCATGGCCAACGAAAACTCATTCCCCGCCTATGTGAGTAGACCACCTCACCAACGGAATCACACTTATCCCACCACCGCGACGCATGGCTGATAGCAAGGCCAGACACCGCCACTGTCGGATGCATCTGAGTTCTCACCACCAGATTACCCACGCACCCCTCTATCACTCCCTAGAACACCTCCGTCGTATCGCTCATGATCGAACGGATCAGGCGGATTCCGGGCTCTATTTCTGCACGATTAACGACAATTTGCTTATGACAAGCGCTGGAGTCCGGCGTTGGCTACAAACGACAGGGTCAAGGCCCTTTGAAATTTGGTTGTCATTTGGCGTTCAACTCGGCGGATCAGGTCGATGTTGTTGGGAAATTCATAGATGTTGAAAGTTTCGATATATCAACAATGGCACAGTACTGTACTCCTCATGCCGCCGCATCCGGTTGACTGTCCAGATCTCTCCCTCTCTTTCATAACATCTGTTCTCCATCGATTGCTGCTCAGCAACGTACGTTGTCTTGGCATCTCGGCATCCGGACCTTGAAGATCGCGAGTGCAAAAACGAATATTGTTGCAATGGCATTTTTCTCATCTCGGGCAGCTTTATCCTGTCAGGTAGTTTGCTTCCATGGCTCGCAAGCCGTGATACTCGCGAGTCTCGGATTGTCTTGATCAGTGAGGGATTTGTCACTCTCGTTCCCTCGGATTGTGACGACGCTCGACATGGGTAGTTTGCTCCGCTGTCTACAAGTGTTGTGCACTCCTGCGAAGGTTTCGAGCTAGCAGGAGTTGGACTGATGAGACTTGGCGGCTCGGACTCGCTCGCTCCAACATTGAGAGCTCTACCTAGGCAAACCTTACAGTACCATCGATTCATCATCACCATCCATCAGTTCCATCGACATTCCAGAGATGGCACAGACGTTTGACAGCAAGCATTTGGTCCTTTTCGGGGCAGACAAGTAAGTGGACTGGGCCCGTCCTAGAGCTGCGACGGCGACTGATGTGCTGCCAGGGGCTGGCACTCTGGCGACTGGACTGCATCCGACGATCGTGTTCGGGGCGGTAAATCCCAGGTACGCTCGGCAAGGCTACGAAGAAGCGGCATAGTATCGTGCATTATGCTCACCTGATATCGTAGTCATATCTTGAAATCAACGAGAAGACCGCTCGATTTCATGGAACGCTTGATATCAAGACCCTAGGTGGCGCTGGCTTTGCGAGCCAGCGAACCACTGGGAACGACCGCGAATGGGACCTTTCCGAGTATGCGGGCATTCAAATCAACACATCAAAGGGAGACAGTGCGTACCATGTCGAAGTTGCAGAGACATGTTCTAACAATGCGGCAGAGAAACGATACACCCTGAATTTGAAGGACACATTGCTGCCTCCAGATCCAGACACAGGCCGTGAGCAATCGACAGTCACCTATGAATGCGACTTCGAGCTTCCCTCGCAAGCAGAGCCAGGCCATGCCTACGACCGCTCCATTTTCATCCCCTTTTCAAGCTTCAATGCAACCTACCGTGGCAGGCTGAAGGACGATGCGAAACCGATCAATTTGAAGAAGGTCAAGCAAATCAGTGTCATGATGAGAAGGTAAGGCAATGTCGAYGGCGGTTTGAGGATTGCGCTRACCTCTTACAGCTTCTTCGGCACTCAGGAGGGGGAGTTTTCTCTTACGCTGCGATCCATCTGTGCGCTTTCAAAAGTACCATCGGTGGACGCAGAGACCACCATCATCGATCACAGCGTCCTGGAGAAGGGCGACGCGGATGTGGAATCCAATGTCGCAGATGAAGTTCTTGTGAGTCGTTTGTTGCTGGTGGCGTGCGCATGCAATGATGCTAACTTGTTAGCCTTCGATGCCACCTTCGCGAAAGGTTGCGTATTTCCTGCTCGGGGTCGTTTCCCTGTTTGCGGTATTCCCACTGCTGTTTCCAATGTCTTGCGGAATGCATTCGGGATGAACAGGCAGTCGTAGAACCACTGGCTTCGGACGTCTTGCTCTTTCGAGACTGAGTTGAGAGAGGGACCTCGGATGGAAGCCGATGTATAACGTGCGATGCATTGAATTGTCATAAAACTGGTCATTGCTCATTGACTGAACCGTCTGTATGGCATGGACCAACATCATCTACGCCTTGCACGCACTCACTCCATGAAAGACATCATTGACCCAATCCGAGAAGCGCCACCTCCAACGGCTGCTATTCCCACCGGTGTGATATCCGAAAGGCTGCTGCCGTGGAACAGATAAGTAACATTGTCCCGATCTTGTGCAAACCACATGCCACCTTCGTGCACCGACACAGCCTCGCTGCCTCGTCCACTACGTACGTAACGAACGCTCCTGCTCCGCGTGAACGCCCACAGGGAGTCCAAAGCTCCGACGCTACTACTGATGGGACCAAAGCAGTACAGGTTGCCGTGCTCCAGGCATCCAATTCCTTGTTGTTCCTATCTCCGGCCATTCCGCATATTCCTATTGCGAAATTGGGCATAGCTTCTGAGCCGGCGCCGGAAGGATATCCTCGGCTTCGACTTTTGGCATCGTCGCTCTTCGGCGGAAGTGGTCATGGTTAACGTGTACAGTAGGTAGGTACCTGCTGCTGCATCACTCATCACAATCACAAATTGTCTGTTGGCCTCGGGAAGGCGGATACGAGATACTCGGACTCCTCAGCGATAGCCGGAAACGATGGGATTAATAATGTGAAGTTGCATGTGATTGATCGACTTGTCCAAACGGACGTTCTTTGCGGGTATCTCCAACGCTAGACGAAATACAACGACAACTCCATACCCACCCCATCCCCATTGATAGTTCCGGTCCGGAATATGTTCACCAGTCTTCCAGCATCCAGGTCATTGTTGTCTCGGCCGTTGACGCACTTACGGAGCACTTCCGGCTGTTGACAGACTGTAGCTTCAGATCCATCACATCACCTTGCAGAGTGGTCAGGCAGAGAGGGATCCTCGCCACATTGTGCTTCGGCGTGGAACCCTGCTGAGATGAATTTGGCTGATGCGCTGGCTGTGGAGTTCTATTCTCGAGCTTATCGAGGAAACTGTCTACCCTTTGAAATGGGTGTTCCGCCTTTAAAGTCCTTTGTGCAAGCGTGTTGAGAAGCTGCTGCCTTCCGGGAAGCCTGTATATGAAAACCTGCGTTAGAGGCGCAGGCCGGATGCGCTTCTTGTCGCGTTCAGCGAGAGCAAGGAACGATCCATTGGGCGCCATGGCGAACATAGGGTGATGCTCGTGAGCCGATGGCATGTTCTCCCACAGGCCCATACCTTCATCACTATCCGCCTCCAACATATGACTCCAGGCTGACAGGAAGCTCTCTAGCCTGGCAAGCACAGTCACGCTCGCCGGCTCAACCCTCGAGGCGCTCGTGTTATGCGGGATGCTCGTCTGTACATGGCCGAGTACATACAAGCTACTCTCTCCACCGCCCTGCTTCTGCCCAGCAAACAGCCAGCCATGCTCGAACGGACGCAGGAGCTGCACCCCACAGATCCGAGCGGGCTGCTCTACATCCTCGGATGCCGGCGCGATTGTGAGGAGTGCCGAGTCAAGAAAAGTGTGTTTCAAGCCCGCCTTGCTCTTCCAATGCTCCACTGTGGCTTTCGTCTCTTGCTCTTGCTGTTCTAGAGTTGGCGGAGTGCCCAGATATAGCACGGTGCCCTTCCCCGAGAGACGGACTCGTAGAACATGGTCGTTTTGCTCAAAACCCAGACCACAGATGTAATGCCCGCTGGCACTCGAGATGTACTCGTTGATGGTGAAGCTTTCGGCATCCGCACGGAGGTCGTAGAGCTGGATCGTGCGCTCTTGCGAGATAGCAAGCATGCTTCCATCCGAGGACAGAGCAAGCTCGTTGCACGAATTTGGCTGACACTTCAACCAGGGCCCATTACCTACCGTCTCTTTGAGATCGTTCAGTGGACGCTGGTATCTCAACACAGGCTTGCTTCCGGCAGTATCGAACAGCTCAATCATACGGCCATTCAGCCTGGCCGTCAAATCGCCATTCGAAKTGGAGACCACTCTGGGGTTGATCTGAAACCCAAGCTTCGAGGCTTTGGTCAATCTTCCAGGAGTGTCGTATGCCCGCTCTGTGCGAACGTCAACCATGAGAGTGTGCGTGGCTTCGTCATAGAGCTGCYGGAGCTCGATTGGGGTCGACGAGGCCGCTTGAACCGGTGGGAGAATGGGAAGTCGTCGTAGCTGGCGTGCAAGAGATAAAGGGGCGGTCGATGCGAATTTCCACCATTTGCACACTTTTCTTGCCGAGTAGAAATTTGCGGTGTCCAAGTAGGAGAAGATCTGTTGCTGGAGCTCCAATGGCAGTCCAGTCGAGGCAACCGACGTCTGTCGGACACTTGCAGTGCGTTCCAGTGGAGAAGACATGGTCAATGCAGACGGAAAGCAGATGCAAGAGGGGTGAGAGCAAGATGGTACACGGGAGGTTCAAATGAGGCAAGCGAAGAAAAGAAAGTCACATACCAGGCCGACCGGCGAGAGAGCGGTGAATTATGTACAGATAAGAAACACGACTCTGCAGGTACGCGACGTCGCAGAACGCGCTCAGGATTGAAACGTTGAGCATCTAGGAGGGAAGCAACCAATTCGGTCGGTCGGTCAGCGGGAGTCGCGCCGGTGTGGGAGTCCATGACAGCTCGCCGGGATATCGCCGTCGCGAATTGGCGTTTTGTGGGCCTTGGTATCGAGAGTCTGGGTGTGCAGATGATGTGATGTCCACAGAAAAAAAATAGATATCTCTTCACCGAACCACCGGATGATATCAGCCAGCAGCGGCAGATCGGGCGGATCAGGGACGCCGGCCCATAATAAACGTGGGAGAAGCCTTTTAGCGTTTTGCGGCGCTAATTCGGTTCGCAATCATCAATTCACCGTCATCGTTCGGACGGCGATGCTGGTAGCAAAGTCTGGCTCCACATCCTCCACTCACTCTTTTTGGCGACATCCAGCCGGATGCTTGTCATTGCTCTCACGCAGACGCATCCACCGAAACCACTTCACTCTTTGACCCATTTCACACGACTTGTTCTACCCGCAATACGTTCAAGGCAGGGCGACGACGGACGGCAGTGACTGTTCGATAGACCGAAGACAAACAGGGTTCCCATATGCTGTTTACTGTGCAGGTAAACAGCGTGAGCCAATACTAGCAAGAGATGGGTTGTACCACAAGCGTGAAGTGCATGATGGATACAAAGCGAGTCGCGGAGAAGTGCAGATGACCCCCGACACAAGGAAACACGTTGGCCCATCGATCGTGATGGGGATTCACCTCATATCAAATGATCAAAGCATGTCCGCCTTCCTTTTCGCATGTTTCTCAGCCTCGTCATCCTCGCGACTCGCGACGCAAGCTTTCACGAACTCTGCATACTGCTCCCGATAGACAGGAAGAACTTCGTTCCCTCTCCCTTCCTCCACCCAGCCATCCGTTTCACGGCGCAGCAGTCTAGAAAGATGCATCCGCAGCCTCTTTGTCGACTGTAACTGATCTAGCTCCACTGCGAGCAATGCTTCGTCTTCCGGGCTTGGCTGAGAGGGACAATCGCCTGGCATCCCAAGATTCACCCATCCGCTGCTGACATCTGCTAGTGATGAACGAAGTAAAGTAGCATTGTCAGAAAATMCCGAACTGACCCCGACGAGGTAGCGACAGACCATTTGATTGATGGTCGTGGCTTTGCCTACTTTCTGGCAAAACGAAGGCCGTGACGGCCCATGTTTCATTGCAACGCTGTGTATAATCTTGTGACTCATGCGAGTCGGGAGAAACGTCTGCATCTAGGGTCTTGTCCGGCGAAGGCTCTTCTGCAAAATCTGGCATAAGCGGGCTCAACTGCAGTCGACTGCCAAACGATTTGACCTCTCGCGGTAAGAGAGTCTCTGCACATGACACCTACCAACAGTGCGCTCGAATGCCGATGATCATCGCAATAGGATTCTCGCCTGTCTAGCCGTGGCTTCCCTGAGCCCCAAAGCAGGCACAAGGGCCGCCGAAATTGGAGGTTGCCGCCCTTTCTACAACAACGACAGTACGATCGAGAAGACATTATTCGATAAGACATTCGACCATCCGTACTTGACTCTCCGTAAGGCTGCTGCTTTTTGTGCTTGTAGCCACCTGTTCGTGAGCGTTGTCGTCAACTCCTTACAAGGAGAGGCGGCAATCTTCANCTTGACTCTCCGTAAGGCTGCTGCTTTTTGTGCTTGTAGCCACCTGTTCGTGAGCGTTGTCGTCAACTCCTTACAAGGAGAGGCGGCAATCTTCAATTTCTGCGGCCCTTGGCAGTTAAGTTTTGTAGGTTGAAGTACAGTCCTTCCTGCAACAGGATTCTCGCCTGCCTTATTATTCTTCTACAACAACGACAGTGGGATCGAGAAGACATTATTCGATAAGACATTCGACCATCCGTGCTTGACTCTCCGTAAGGCTGCTGCTTTTTGTGCTTGTAGCCACCTGTTCGTGAGCGTTGTCGTCAACTCNTTCGATAAGACATTCGACCATCCGTGCTTGACTCTCCGTAAGGCTGCTGCTTTTTGTGCTTGTAGCCACCTGTTCGTGAGCGTTGTCGTCAACTCACTACAAGGAGAGGCGGCAATCTTCAATGTCGGCGGCCCTTAGCAGTCAAGTCTTGTAGGTTGAAGTACAGTCCTTCCCGCAACAGGATTCTCGCCTGCCTCATTAATCAGCCGTGGCTTCCCTGAGCGGTCACCTCTTGCCGGTTGAAGTGAAGTCCTTCCTACCCTTTCCTTCCTGCCCTTTCCTTGCCACCCTGTGCAGCTTCCGCTCAGTGGCCTGGCTGCTGTCTATAAGTATTTCCTTCCGTCCTTCGTCTCTCGTCTCTTCATCTTCAAACATCAACATTCCCAACATCAATCCATCACTTCCATCAGTCCCATCAGCAAGCCATCAGTCCCGTCAGCAATACCAACGTCGCCATCAACATTACCATCACCCTCCCGCCATCATCTCCAGCAGCAGCTTCTCTGCTCGAAGGTGCTCTCCACAACAAACCCATCTCTCGTTTGTACAGCCAGCCAGCTTCCGTGTTCTTCGCTGACCGTCTTTCAGAGACTCAAACCCACAACCGTCACCATSATGAACCAGTCTTCTCCAGTCTTGGTCACCGTCGGTACTGGCTCCAGCAAGAGCACCGGCATTGTCGAGATGCGAGCCGCCGCCTTAGAGTTGGCAGCACCATCCAAGTGGCCGGTCCCAACCTCCACCACGACCCAGACCAGCACGGTGACAATCACTCCGGCCTGGACCACTTTGCCCACCGTGACACTCCTGTACACCACTACCAAGACTAAGAAGAACGACCACACCACCATCACGGTGCCTCGCACCCACAGCAAAAACAAACGGGCTGAGCCCACGGACTCTCTCACCTTGTTGCCCGATGGCTCCCTTGGAACAATCCTGCACAAGCATACGACTACCACTTCCACTCGGCACAAGACGTCCTTCACCACGGTGACTCCGACGGTCACTCACGTCTCCATCCACTCTCCTGCTCCTTCCATCACCAGGCAGCAGAAGTTTATCACCGCCACCAGCACGACCGGTTGGACGACTATTCCTCCCACGACCATGATCATTCCTGGCACAGTCGTGACTGGCACCATTCCTGCCACGCCCGTGACTGACGCCGTTCCTTTCACGACCCTGACTGGCACCACTCCTCGCCTGATCAAGACCGTCGTCGTTCCGCCAAGTCTCAGCCAACTGAGCGCGACCAGCATCAAGCAGCCGACCACCGTAGTCTMCACCGTGCACGAATCGATTACCACCACCGCCGTGGCGAATGGAGCCGTCGTCCCCATCATTACATCAACCGCCACCTCCACTCACACTCAGCCCCACAGCCAGAAATCCCACCACCGAGACCTCGCGGGCCGCCCATGCCCAACATATCACTTCGGCTGTGACCCTTTCGACTTCATCAACAAGAACTGGTTCTGGCTCCTCGCCATTCCACTCATCCTTTTGGCTGCCGCAATGTGGATCTTTTTCCGCCGCTCTCGTCCCCGTGATGGAACACCCAGCAGCCAAGAGGGCGACCAGCAGGCTGTTGTCGCCATGGAGAATGGAGAGCGCAATGGAGAGAGTGAGATTGGAAAGCGTGAGATTGAAGGGCGCGAACCTGCGATGCCGTCCAGAGCTGCGCCGAGACCTAACCTCAGGTCCGTTGCGGTGTATTAATCCACTCACCCTGACTCACCTCACCTGATTCACCTGCAACAAACCTACTCACCCATGGGTCTTCACTTGCTACCTAGATAGTACCTATTCAAAGTACCTAATCAAATTACCTAATCACATCTGTCCCACGTCTCTCCGTCTTGTCGATCCTGTGTGATGTACGCTCCGCTGCACTCTCCGCCCCCGACTCTCCGCATCGCCGACCGCAACTCTGCTCTGCTGGAGGGGGTTAGGCTAATGATACCGCTCCGCTCCTTCGAGACGATTTCGGAGAGTGAGCATGTCTCTCCAACGTTATGTCTCGCCATCTTGTCCTGTATAATATATGCCTGCGTAATGTACGCTGCGCCCTACCCTCTATATTCCGCTCTCGACTCTCCGTATCGTCGACCGCAACTCTGCTCTGCTGGAGGGAGTTAGGTTAATAATACCGCTCCGCTCCTTCGAGACGATTTCAGAGAGTGAGCATGTCTCTCTAGTCTTATGTCTCGCTATCTTCTCCTGCATGATGTATACCTGCGTAATATATGCCTGCGTAATATACGCTCCGCCCTATCATCTACACTCCGCTCTCGACTCTCCGCGTCGTCGACCGCAACTCTGCTCTGCTAGGGGGGATTAGGCCTACAACTCCGCTCCGCTCCTTCGAATCCTTTCAAGGGATTCGCAGGAGATGAGCCCACCCTAGAACACTCCTCTAAACCTTCGCTGCGCCCAAAATCGCTTCCCAGGGCTTGAGTGTGATCTTGCCTTGCACTTCTTTGACCGGTGCTCCGGCTTCGTAGTTTCCAGCAACCCACTTCTCCACACCCGCAGCATCAGGAATGTCAAACTCCACACTCTCTCCCGAGAAATTCAGGACAATGACAAAAGCCTCCTCTTTGCTAGATCTCTTATACGCAAAGACTGACTCGTGTGTCTCGTCAAACAGCCGGTAGTCACCATACACAAACACATCTYTGTGGGCTTTTCTGTTCGCCAGTCCGCGCTTCCAGAACTGAAGGACTGAAAGATCATCATCGTCTTTGGCTGATTGCTGAGCCTCGGCGTTGATGTGGGTGTAGTCGTCGTTCACACGCCTGTCAAGTCTTAGCTCATGACCATCATTGCATTACACCTCAGCGTCGAACTCACATCCAAGGCGTCACGCCTTCCTTGCAGAAACCAGCATTGGCAGTATTGTTCCACTGCACCGGCGTCCTGGCATGATCGCGGGCTTTCTTCTGCAATATCATTCGAGCATGCTGCAACTTCTCTCCGTCGCCGGGGTAAAGATCGTTCATCTTCTTCCAGTAATTCTGAGACTCGATATCTTTGTATTCAGCCGGATCCCAGGAGGCAGGCACATTTGCCATGGCAATCTCTTCGCCCTGGTAGACATACAATGTCCCGCTGAGTGTGGTCTCCATCAAAGCGAGAAGTTTGGCTCCCAGCTCGCGGTACTGTGGCGAATCATCCGTGATGATGGAGACACTTCGGGGGTTGTCTACGTCAAGTGTTAGCAAGCTTTCACGCACTCATAGACGTGCCACTCCTCACCATGGTTCTCAATGAACACAGAGTTCCAACCTCCCCGCTCACGCATTGCATTCTGCCACTTTGAAATGATGTCTCGGAGCTCCTTCGTTTCCCATGCACGTAGCGTCATCCGAGCTGCTCCCGGCTCGTTGCTGATGTCCACAACCTCGAATATGAAAATCATGTTGAGTTCATGTCGCTCCTCTCCGACCACCCGAAGCACTTCGTCCTCGTCGTTGATGAATGGCATCTCACCAACAGTGATCGAGTCGTATTTTGACAGCACCTTGTCATTCATGTCGCGAAGAAACTCATGCAGACGAGGTCCATTGGCGTAGAACTTGTGTCCAGGCTGGTACTCGCTATTCTTGTCGAAAATTTCTGCGTCTGGGAATGTCTGAACCTTCGAAATAAGATTGATTACGTCCTGGATTGTTTGTGACACGTTAGTAGAGATCTAGTAACCGGGATAGCAGCGCGGGATAGCAGTGATTGATGGAAGACTCACCATCCGGAATCCGCTGGCACCGCGGTCAAGCCAGAAACGAAGAATGTCGTGCACAGCCGAGCGAACCTTTGGATTTTCCCAATTCAAGTCAGGCTGCTCTGGAGTGAAGAGGGCAAGATAATACTCTTGAGTCTTCTCATCCCAGGTCCACGCGCTGTTTGCCTCGCCCAGGATCATCGACCAATTGTTTGGTGGGTGACGATTTCCCTGCTCATCGTACTTGGCGGGCTTCCAGATGTACCAGTCCCTGTACTTGCTGTCTTTGGAAGAACGGGAGTCGAGGAACCAGGCATGTTGGTGTGATGTGTGATTCACCACGAGATCCATCATGAGCCTGTTTGAATCAGCGACACATTCTATGGAGCCATTGTTTTCGATGTTCACTCACTTCATATCCCGCTTCTTCAAGTTTTTGATGAGCTCATCGACATCAGCCAAAGAACCATAGACGGGGTCGATGTCCAGATAGTCGGAGATGTCGTATCCCCTGAAACCGAGGAGGGTCAGCATGAATCGCAAATTAGTGATCTAGGACGTTTGARTCAACTCACATGTCAACCTGCGGAGATCTTTGCTCGTCAGCATCAGGATTGCAAAAGAGAGTGATGGAATTTACTTGTAAATTGGCGACGTCCAAACAACATCGACTGGGCTGATGTGAGCATTGATCATGGATAAGAAAACAGTCGTGCTCAGCACTCACCGCCGAGCTCTTTCARGTAATCAAGCTTCGCCGTTATGCCATTGACCTACGGCTTCGGATCAGTATACAGCAGGTAGCCTGCGTATCGCCTGGTCTCAGCACATGGCTCGCTCACATCTCCCCATCCCGGCTTTGATCCCGATCCGGTTGAGTAGAATGAAGCGGGATAGATTTGATAGACAACCTGAGCAGGAGCAGCGCGAGGATTAGCAAGTTGCTGTCTGGCAGAGAAGTGGTGTGTCATCTTCTCCGATTGGATATCTTACTGCCTCCTTCCACCACTTGTGAGCGTTTGCTTGCTGTGTGAGGGCCATGGCGAATGGTTAGGTTTAGGTAGGCTGAGTATGAGCGGGGAAAAGAAGAGACAATGGAGCGTTGAAAGGTGAAAGGAGAGCAGAGAAGCGTCGCCAGAAATAGTCGCAGAGAGTAGCTAAGGTATGCCACTCTCTCGCTGTACTTGCCGAGTGTAAGCGAGTCCCGAAAATGAGGCCGTTGTGGGCTGTGTCGAGATGAAGATCTCGATAGCGGTGGAAGATGAGAGCTACCTTACCTTACACTTCTGGATGGATGGAGGGTGGAAGGGCCATGACGACTGGGCGATGTTTAGCTTGTCAGCTTGTGAACGTGGGGTGGGGTCACTGTGTGCTGGGGTGGTGTGCACTGTGCACACTGTGCAGAAACTACTGCAAGTCCCCGGTCCGTGCTGCCGACGATCGGCTGGACATCATCTCTCCAGAATCCCCACCGTGTCTCGTAACTTCCATATATGTACTTGCTACAGGTTCCTACCCAACACACCTCAATACCACGAGAGATCATGAGGCCCGCCGATGCGCGCGGGATTTCTTGACAGTAGGCAGGAGCCAGTGCGACAACCATGGCATAAGGTATGCTGCAGTGGATGCTGACCCAAGATCAAGGGAGCAGTCGTACGCCGCCTCGCATTGCTGAAGCTCATGGTACCATGCCACCAGCAACATGACCGGCCTGACATTCCAGTCCAACGCGGACACCTGCGCCACTGGCCGCGCTACTTTCTGAGAAGTGGTGCTCCGAGTGAGTCTTCCAGCACGCTCTTTCTAGTCAATCTTCCTTAAGACATTGGCTTTTGTGGCTGACCATCGCATATGTTTCCACTCAAGAGGATGGGATTGGAGTTGGTCTTGCTCGCGATGCGATTACGCGACACGTAGAGCGGCGCACACCGGGACGGAGCCGCCTCGCTACGGATGTTGAGACCATTCAGGAAGCTCTCGGCTGGTCGTCCGCTTCACCTTACTACGTTGAGGTTTCCCAGACTACGCATGCTACCTTACAGCGTCGAGACTTTCCCCAAACACCCATCACCAAGGCTCACACTCCCCCGAAGCCTTTCTGATAGGAAGGTACTACGGACCCCACTTACCTTTACTTTWGCTTTAGTTCGATAGTGACTCAATCCATAACATGATCGACGATACTATCACTTTCGACCGTCCTACCCCGAAGCCTGTTGACAATCCCAACAATAACACCAATWAGATAGTGCCCCCGTGGTGGAAGAGGCTTTTCGACAGACTCAAGAGGCTGGATAAGCTGCGCGGCAAGAAACCTCCGTCACCAAGGAATCCTGAGAAGCCGAACCCTAAAGTAAATCCCGAAAACCCAGGCCCTGAAGCGAATCCTAAATACCCAGGCCCCAATTTGAATCCTGATGATCCGGCCCCTGGAATACCAAGACCTGACGATAATGTTCCTGGAGGACCGGATGATGGAGTATGGCAAGATCCTCATGAAGGATGGGGCAGACCTCTCGATGAATATCCCCTTACCTACGACCCGCTTGAAAAGTTGGACATGGTTAAAGATATCGAGCTCCTGGGTATCGATGGCGGGGCCCCCTCTGTAGCCGATTCGCTGGAATTGATCTACAGGCCAGACCAATGGTCGCAGGCGCGGCATCTAGGGCGGCCAAATAAGGCGCCAAAGAATTGGCTACCTCGAGAGGAACTACAAGAGTATCTTGAAATTGAAGACAAAGCTCGAAATGCAGAGTCCGTACTCGAGAAGGAAGCGCAAGCGCAAACTCTCGAGGAAACCGCGGAGGGGATTGCTGGATCTCAAGGTTCTGAAGTGAGAAGGTTGCGCAACGAGGCTGCGATAATGGAGGCGAAAGTGGTCGAGGGTGTGGACAGCCGTAATTCGTTGTGGAATGAAGCCGTTGACCAAGTTGGCGAGCTATTGGAAACGGACGTCCCCGGAGAGTACTCGGCGGAGGTGGAGGCGAATTTCGACAAATTCCGGCTTACTTACGAGGCGGAAGTAAAGGCGGACTTGGGGACCAAGCAAAAGATCAAGCGCTTGGCAGGGAAAGCGAGCAAGCTCGACTATCAAATCCGTCAGTCCAATCCAATCTACAAATCACTCCTGGAAGACGCCGACCGTCTGCACGAAGAAAAGATCAAAGCTATCTCAGAGGCGAGGAAGGATCTTCTGAAAGTCCACTGGGCAAACCAGCCCGAGATGTTTGCACACTGGCTGTCACAATGGGATGGAGGCTTTTTCTGGGACAAAGGTACTACCATTGCACAGCTCACTGAGGGAAAGGCCGAAGCGAGAATCAGGAAGCCTTCGGATGAAATTGCCCCAGATGATACAGACCCATACACAACGATCACGCCAGAGCACCGGACCGACTCTGCCTCGCAAGCGACTCCAGGCACAACCGCTGCTCATGGCCCTAAGGCGTCTAAAACCGCTGAGGGCGCTTTCACAAGTGGTAACGTGGACTCTGCTACGCGAGCAGCTCCCCCTGCTTCTGGAGCTCGGAAGACTGTCATTGGGAAATCGATTCTTCCGACTATCCCTGTAACCAAACTGGTTGTGGGGAGCATGACTTCTGGCACCACTCGTACCTTCACTACTTCCAGCACCTCTTATACCATCACTACTACCGGCACCTCTCATGCCATCACTACTTCCGGCACCTCTCATGTCATCACTCAGCCTCCTCCAATCACAACCACAATCACGTCGCCTACGGGAACCTCGACTCCTAACTAGAGGTGTTCTTCCACTGTGTTCACAGTGATAACCACAACGTACACATGGTGGTTGCTGCTGTAACAGGAAAGGTATGCCACTTCATCCAGATGGCGGACAGGCTACTTAGCTAGCACCTTAGCTAGCGACAATATCATTAGTTATGTGGACGTAATCCGGCCCTTCCTCCAAATCTTGTGAACATGTCCAGGGTGTTGTGTAAGGCGTACAACTCTACTCTTGACACCTCTGACGTTACTAYCACAGCGTCTCCTTGGGTTCGATGCAAGGATGCGAATGCTAAGAGTCCCAGTGGACATGCACGTGAGAGACGTCTTAGAGATGGTAGGTTAGACGAGCAAACTGCTCGAGTGGGTGGATGATTGGTGTCCTTCGATCTTTGACAGGGGCGTTTTGAGAGGCAGCTCTCTTGGATAGTGGGGTAGGTCATTTGAGAATGCGTGGTATGTAGCAATTAGCTACGCGATGATTGACCCGGGGTCTTTCCTTAACTTGGCGAAGACCGTAGATCTTTCTCGGCAGTCTTCGCAGCATCCCTCGAAAGCTTCATCTCTCCTTCAAGTGCACTTGCGGGGCTCCTTTTGCGACCTCGAACTCTTTTTAAGATCCGCGACTCCCGCACGGTGGGTGATTCAGCGAGCTGGCGGTGCAGAAGTTCTGCAGAAATCGCAATGCAAGTAACGCATCGGTGGTAAGCGTGGGTGATTTTCGAGCTGATGTCGGGCCGTGGGAAACCAAATATGAACGCCATTCAACGCTCGCCGTCAGTACCTTATAGGTTTCGGGATATGTACAGTCTCTGTTCCGTCATTACAATTTGTGTCGTTGATCATGCGTCGTCATTACGATTCCGCTCAGATGGGTAGCAGCTCCAAAACGTATATGATGGCGTGGACGATGCCTGGCTATCGAGAGGTCAGTACGGCGGTTCTTTACGCTCTTGGTGCCCCACTCGGGTCAATGGATACTCACAATCTCCGCCGCTCTTATGGCAGCTCCCGGTGTGGCCACTGTTTGACCTCCGTTTATGATGAACCCGCCATTCGCCGTGGGGCTTCCTCCATCCTCCATGCCTGGTGTCGAAGGTGATGTTGCCGCCACCAGGCCGCCGCCGTTGGTCGTAGTGCTTGCAGATTGGAAGTTGGTTGTGCTTGCGGACACGCCCGTTGCCGTCGAGCCAACGCCCACCAGACCGCCCGACGCGTCTACGGTTCCGCCTGTGATGATGCCTCCAATGGTTCCCGTACACGCTGCACCTGACGGACAGCACGCTACGGAGCCTGCCGAGTCCGCAGAGCATACGGCGTCAGAGACGCAGCAGAGGGATGGCGCCCCGAGATTTGCGCATGRGTCGAAGCCTTTCGGACAAGTGTTGCTGTATTGTCGTTTGAGCACATCGTGCGGCGGCGCGGCGGTGGAGTTGGAAAGTGATTCGGGCAGGTAGTCTTGTAGAATGTCGGGCAGCGCGGAGAGAAACGGATGCATGTCGCGAAGTTGGAGTGCACTGGTGAGGAGTGCTGCCGGGAGCAAGAGGAGCCTTGAGGAGCGCATCTTTGGAAGATGTGATGATGTGTGGTGGACTCAATCGATATGAGGCTTTGTCTGATGTAATGTTGTCTCACGATCGCCAGAATTTGGCCCAGCAACTGCACCAGCGCACGGACCCCACCAGCTTCACTCCGACGTCACTCTCCGGAATTATCTCGAAGGAGCGGAGCGGAGTTGTAGGCCTTACCCCCCACCCCCCCCCCCTCTAGCAGAGCAGAGTTGCGGTCGACGACGCGGAGAGTCGAGAGCGGAATGTAGAGGATGGGGCGGAATGTACATCACGCAGGATCGACAAGACAAAGAGACATGAGACAGATGTGATTAGGTAAGCTTGATTAGGTACTTTGATTACACTACGCACAGCGGAGGACATTCCTCTTCGGTGCGGGCCGCGGTTCTCTACAATGGGATTCGCTGTAATCCCAGACTTTGCAAGGATACTCGGGAAGCGCAATGTCCTCCGCTGTGCGCAGACGCTGTAGGTATTTAGGTAGCAAGTGAGGATCCATACAGAGTGTGGCCCGCATACAGGAATCACACTAAAGAGACAGGGAGGTTTTCATCCAATGCATACTCCATTCTGTCGACAATTGACGCGGATTGGACAAGACTTCCCGCTCAGATTCCCGTATGCACGACTGGGGGTGTAGGTGAGTAGGTTCGTCGCAGATGAATCGGGTGAGGTGGATTAGGGTGAGTAAACCACAGCTACCTTACGCAGAAAAGGACTTGCGCGTAGGAACCGGACTTGCGCGCAGGAACCGGACTTGCGCGCAGGAACCGGCGCCCGCTTTCCATTCAGACTCTTGTGAAAGAGATCTCCATGATGGTCGATGATGTCCAATTTATAGTAACTGTCTGAAGAGTGAACTAGTAAGTGCCGACCCTAGCTCCTGCCTGCCCTACGAATGTAGATAGGCAGGCGCAAGCCTTGGAAGGCGCGCATAAGAAGGAGGCAAGGAGGTAACGTGTGCAAGGAGGTGTTGGCTTCTCGTGGTGTTGACTAGCGTCTGGCCTGATTTGATGCCTGAACGTTGTAGGCTGAGCTGCTGCGAAAGGAAAGTCTCGGCGTCACAAGCCCGCAGCTCAGCTCTGATACGTCGTTTCCCCTCGACTCACCCATGATGAAAAGGCCGACTTCCAGGTTGTCTCCTTTGACGTTCCGCCCGCGGAGCGAGGAGAGAATAATGGTAGCGTCATCTTGGTCCCCAAGCCCGCCCCATCGGGAAATCCCAAGCACAGATCTGTTCACCAGTGGAGGCACGGGCCGCGCGGTAGTATCCTTGATGAGATCAGACATCAAAATCGGCATCCGATCATCGATGGGCGCATAATTTTGGTGTCCATATGCCACGGACTTTCGGTCTTTCGAGTGCTCCGGCAATTAGTGATGATGCTCCAACGTGTAAGAAGGTCGTGGTGAGMCCTTTATAACATTCCTTTCATTCCTCGACCACATCTCCCGTTATTTCCCATTCCAACTCCCGTGCTTCGCGTGGCAACTTCAATCTCGAGCGGTTTGATTGCTAGCAAGCATGACGGAACTGATTCGCGATACCGCATTTGGACACATTGTGCGATTTGTATCGCGAGGGAAGCTTCTACAGTACCAGGAGGAAAGAGACCCTTCGATTTGGACCAAGTTCATCGATGAGAAACAATCGGGATACCTGGCTCACCATGGCACAACGGATCCACCTGAAGACGGTAAAGAGCCGGAGACCCTAGGAGGAGTACGCACTCGCGAGGACCATGGGAAGAAAGAGCGATCGGATTCGAACAGCTCGTCGGACACAAGGGTTGGAGAAAATGGAGAGCATATCAATCGCGCAAGCGGCGTGAAAGTCGATGCGGAGAAAGGCAAGGACCTGGATGTTGTCACTTGGTACAATGATTCGGATCCTGAGAACCCTCAAAACTGGAGTCTGGTCAAGAAATGCTTCGTCACGTTTGAAATCTGTCTCCTGACGACGAGTATCTACATTGGCAGCTCGATCTACACGGCCGGAACGCAAAGTGTAATGGCTACCTTCGGGGTCTCTCAGGTGGCTGCGACTCTTGGTCTCACGCTCTTCGTCGCTGGATACGGTTTGGGACCTATGATTTGGAGCCCAATGTCGGAGATTCCTCAAATTGGAAGGAACCCAATCTACCTGGCCACTCTCTTGATCTTCGTGGCTCTGCAAGCCCCAACCGCCCTAGCTTCGAACTTTGGCATGCTTCTCGCCTTCCGTTTCATCACTGGTTTCTTTGGCAGTCCGGTCTTGGCTACGGGAGGTGCTTCTCTCGGCGACATCTGGTCGCCCAAGAAGCGCGCATATGCCATTAGTATTTGGGTAAGCATTGATCACCGCGGGAGAATACCTGCTCCCCATCTGCGCAAAATGCTAACACGCGTGCGTACGACAGGGTATTGCAGCGATCTGTGGTCCAACGATGGGACCTCTCGTCGTAAGTAATTCGTTCGTCGGAACGCTTCACAGCGATGCTAACAGACCAATAGGGTGGCTTCGCAGTCCAGTTTGGACCTTATGGATTCGGTGGTTTCACAGCACCATGGACCTGGCCAATTTGGGAGCTGATGTGGCTCTCTGCATTCTGCTTCGTCTTTCTGTTCTTCTTCTTCCCGGAGACCAGCGCCAACAATGTGAGAATTGCACATGTTCTTGGATATCTCCGTGAGTTGGAATACTGACGAGCCTTTTAGATTCTCCTCCGACGCACGAAGCGCCTGCGCAAGTTGACTGGCAACGACAAGCTTAGTATGTGCTTCCCTCAAGGATATGATCGAGAGCGATTGACTGACACTTCGTCCTCCAGCTTGTGCTCCTGAACTCATGGCGGCCGAGATGACAACCCGCGATATTGTAAGCTACTTTGATGCCCACAAGATTGTACGATGCAACGCTAATCCTTCTCGCCTGCAGGTGATGATGTCGCTGGTCAGGCCATTCACTTTGAACTTCACAGAGCCAATGGTGAGTCAAATCAAGCGTACTTCCTGCGCCAGCAATTGAACTGTATGCTGATTATCTCTCCCAGGTATTCCTGCTGAACTTGTACATCGCTCTGATCTACGGTCTCCTGTACATCTGGTTCGAAAGTTTCGTCATTGTCTTCGTTGACATTTATGGATTCGGCCTTGGACAGGAGGGACTGGCTTTCCTCGGCATCCTCGTCGGAGCATTAGTCGTCATCCCTCCCTTTTTCTGTTACCTTTACTTCGTCCTTGAGCCCCAGTTCGACTCGGAAGGTAACATTCAGCCCGAGAAGAGACTGCCGCCGTGCTTCGTTGGAGGAGTTTGCATTCCCATCTGTCTCTTCTGGTTTGGATGGAGGTTAGTGCCATCACGTCTCAAACAATGCTGTACTCGGCTGACATTGATGTAGTGCTCGTGCTTCGATACATTGGATTGTGTAAGTTCTGGCGTGGACACCGACTGCTGGATCGCATTACTGACGTTGAGAATAGACSCATCGTCGGCTCAGCATGGTTCGCCATTGGCTCGTTCCTCCTCTTCAACTCGATCCTGAACTACCTGCCCGACGCTTACCCAGAGTACGCTGCCAGTGTGCTCGCTGGAAATGACTTGTTCAGATCGGCTTTCGGTGCAGGCTTTCCGTAAGTTGACAATCCTTAACATGGGAATCAACCGTCGAAGCGTACGCTAACGTCTCACAGATTGTTCGCCTCGGCCATGTTCAAGGACCTTGGGGTTGCATGGGCAAGCAGCACTCTTGCTTTCATCTCGATTGCTTTCATTCCCATTCCATTCGTACTGTACAAGGTGAGTGATGTCCATGATATGATCCATAAGGAAAAGTTGACTGACTTGATTCATCCTCTAGTTTGGACCCACTTTACGAAACAATTACTCCAAGGCAGCACGCAAAGATGAGAAGAAGGAATAGAATAACAGGATTTTCGAACTACCTACTTCCCATTGATTGAGATGTTTCCAACGAGTGTGCTGATGATACCCGAACGAGACCAGTATGACTATACATAGACGAACAGTAATATGAAACTTTTGCACGCTTTAAACGATCGAAGATTACGTCTTTTCCAGATCCGGGCGTTGATGACAGAATGAGTGAGCGGCGAGGACAAAATCGACCGACCCCTCGGAAGTATCGTTTGCGGAAGTCCTGTTCACACTAGAACTTCCGCCATTTGGAAGTCAAAGCTTGTGATGCTATCAGAGAGCCACTTTCAACATGTTCGATAGTGAATTCAGCTCAATTGGAAACTTCACTTCGACGCGTTCGCGGCGGTCTGGCGATTTGGGAAGATTCCATTAGTCCGCTGCCTTGATGRGTGAACCACTCAACTATGCAGGGTCAATCCTGTGCCCAAAAAACCTGGGTCCACTTCCCGAATCCGATGCCGCCAAGTATACAGCCGCTCAAGCACATGCTACGCTGTAAATACTCTGATGTTACACTGTACAAACCTTCCATGCCCGTCCACCAAGATTGAACATGTTGGAGCGCTCTATAGCTTCACACTGCGAATTGTTAGCACTTGATACGTTCGATAGAAATGGGATGGAGACAGCACCCACCTCCACTCGTGTTCCTCATCTCCATACTGGATACCCTCRATCCAGTCCTTCATCTGCAAAGTCACGGGTCCGACCTCGCTGTTCTCGGGCAGGCCACAGTCGATCAGCTTACCCTTGTAAGAGATCGATCTGATGGGTGAAACGGTGGCCGCAGTACCAGAGCCAAATACCTCCAGTAAGCGACCCTCACCCGCAGCCTCAACGAGCTCGCTCATGGCAAATCTCCGCTCAGACACCTTCCAGCCTTGAGGTCCCATTCTCTCGCGCGCGAGTGTGAGGACGGAATCACGCACAACGCCGTCCAAGATAGTTCCATCAAGTGGAGCGGTCATGAGCTCCTTCTGACCCTCCTTGTTGACGATGCAAGCGAACAAGTTCATGGTGCCGACCTCAGTCACGAAGTCCTCCACTTTGCCAGTCGCAGGATCGACTTCCTGGAAGAGCCATAGGTTTTGGTGGAAGCCGCGAGATGCAGCTTGCATTTGGGGAACAATGCAGGGAGCGTAGTTGGCGCCCAGCTTGCTCGCACCGACACCGCCGGGCCAAGCTCTGACGGCGTAGTCCGTGGCCTCGAGGGAGATGGCTTTGAAGCCAGTTGGGTAGTAAGGGCCGACTGGCGATGCAATCACGTAGAGCATAGCACTACCTGGCGGTCYAACTCCCAGTGTCCGTTGGGTGCCAATCATGTTCGGTCTGATGTACAAGCTGTAGCCGCGTCCCCTGAACATGTCTTGATTAGCACTTTGCAATGCAAATTGTTACTTGCATTGACTCACGATGGAATGAAGCGCTCCTCCAGCTTCACGTACTGCTTCAGCAGCTCAATCACCGCACTGCCGTCGAACGTGGGCAATGCTATCCGCGCTACACTCTTGTTGAGACGCGCCATGTWCTTGTCCGGGCGGAATAACCTCACACCGCCATGCTTGTCCTTGTACGCCTTGGTGCCTTCGAATGCCTCAAACGCATAGTGAAATACGCACGTCGCAGGATCCAGCGACAGGTTCTGGTATGGCATTATCCGTGGGGCCAGCCAACCCTCTGTTGCAGTCCACTCCAGCGACATCATGTGGTCGGTGAATGTGCGGCCAAAGACCAGCTCATCATTGGGCGTGATGGCCTTTGGCGTGGTGGTCTTGGTGATGCTGAGCTTAGAGGCATCGACTCTGCTCAGCGCTGGATCGCTCGCGTCGGGAGCTTGAATGCTGTATGCTCTCTGCTGTCTCGTCGTCGCTGTCGCGCCATGACTTAGGCAGCTGCGATTTGCCGTGCGTGTGGCCCTGGGAAGGAGCTGCYGAATGGACGCCATCGTTGTGTATTGTAAAGTTCCAGCAATCATATCCTCAACTCCTCCAGCAACCCGTCTCGTTCGTCAACACTGAAGGTCACAATGGCTCATCACCGCAAACAATTGCTCGAATCTCGGGAGGGCGCGAGTTTCGGAGGATGACTCGCTCGATTGGCCGACTTCGGACTTCGTGTTCGGCTTCCGACCACTCGGGACAAGAAAAGGATACCACATGAAACGCGATGGCATGGCATGGCAGAGAGACTGTTCGAGCTTCATGGTATCATTATATACGGATTACATCACCATCAACACCATGGAGGTTGAGCCTTTGCCGTTCCACCAATACCGCACGAACACCGTCGATCTGGCTGTCGACCCGTGTTTCGATTTTCCAATTTGTTCTCATCGATACCTTCATCATATCTAGCAGCATCGAACGGCATGGAGCTTTGTAGCGAGCCAACGCCGCACGCGTTACCATCAAATACGGGAAGTACGTTATCTTGCCAACTTGTCCGGCCACATATGATGACTGTTGACCTTGGCACTTCATCGAATGCCCTGCCAATCGCACATGGCAGAAGTTTGTTCGTTCCAGACTACGGGCTGGAACTGCCTTATCGGTTCGAAAGGACCTGGTACTGCCTCGATCGGATTCAGCATGAATCGCTGTCGGGGGTCGCCATGAAAGGTGGCTCGTCTGTGCTGCGCATCGGGATGCATTGCCTTCTCTGCCTCGACCATCTCAGCGACTCCAAACTTTGGAGTRATGGTACGCATTGTAACATAGCTATCAGGCGGAATGTCGCCGGATAGGCCAGGATATTCTTGGAAGAACTGGGTGTCCATTCGCCAGGATCGCATATCGAAGAGTGACGATTCAAACTCTGGAGAGAGTTGGTAAAGGTGTGAGTCTGGTGAAAAGGCAATGACGTCTAACGGTTCGCGTTGCCACGATACTCGAAGATTGCGAGCAAAGCAGGTCCAGAACTTGTTCGTCAGGACATTAATATGTGCTCCCATCAGTCGTTCCCGGAGTCGGGGCCATGTGAGGTGTTCCA
This sequence comes from Ramularia collo-cygni, assembly GCF_900074925.1. NCBI lineage: Eukaryota > Fungi > Ascomycota > Dothideomycetes > Mycosphaerellales > Mycosphaerellaceae > Ramularia > Ramularia collo-cygni. The sequence goes on along the minus strand of NW_019716257.1, from coordinate 1,795,737 downwards.
CAACTGGTTCATGGACTACTACCTCCGTTGCCCTGTCACATAACATCAATATTTAGATCAGCTGAGTGGGCAAGGGTAGCTTACTGCGGACTGAACCATGGCGGCAAAGGCCCCTCCACTACTGTCGGCAGGTGAACGTTGACTTCGGACAGGTACCKCAGGTGCAGCATACGAAGTACACTGATTCTCTCCACGAGGTTGATGTCCTTGAACAGGCATTGATCTACCATTTGAAGTACAGCCCAGAGTGGGCACTGCTGTTGGTACTTCGACAATGCCGGCCAGCCTTTGAGAACCGCGGTGATGATGACATCTTGATTATATCTATCATCGAAGCACACGGATCCTGGTGATATACTGCGGATGTGCTTGACCAGATTGTTCAGAAAGTTGGTGAGGTCCCTTCCTTCGGCTCTAGGCCGCGCACTGGACGTAGCCGGGGACCAGGGGTTCTTGGTTTGCGTTTGAATCGCAGGCGTCAAGGCGTCAGATCCGGGGAAGTATGCGGCTGCAGATACAGCGGGAACAATGGCACTGCTTCGCGGAAGGCCTTCCACTAAAGTCTCGACACCTGGCGACTGGGATATTCCCAGTTGCGAGCAATCGAACTGTCCAGCTCCATTCGGCATATCTGTAATTCGTCAGATCACAGCAGAACCTTCAATGATATGGGTCGTCTTACCATCCCATTGTAACACCTTTCCCGGACTTGTCGTCATTGAGCCATGTGAGGTTGTGTTGGTGCTTGAAGAGAGGGCGCCTGCACCTGGTAGGGTGGTAGACGGTACATTGACGCCTAAGCCTGCAGTGGTAAGGCCAGATGCCGTGGCGGTGGAGGCTTCCGACTCCAATTGGAGTACACGCTCCTCCAGAAGTGCAAGACGGTCCTGGACTTCCTTTTTCAAAAAGCGGTTCGCCTTTCGGTCCGCATCTTGTTTCCTCGCACGCTGCTCAGGCGTCAGGACACGTCCCGAAGCCCAAGCCTTTTCCTTGTCCACGCCGGCGCGTTTTGTCGTGCGACCGCTCATGCTACGTAAAGAAAGACGTGCCGTTGTATCATGCACGGAAGATCCACGAGGAGCGCAACGTCAAGAACCGAGACAACGTGGGATACGCTCAAATATTACTCATCAGTCGATGATCTAGGCCTTGAAGGATTGGACGCCACAATGGTCGTAGATGTTTCGCCCGTGGTATGTTCAAAATGTCTGTACTGGAAGTGAAGGTGCAGTCTCGAATGACGGACAGCCTCTGAACGGCTTCACTCCAGGGTACACTGCGAACATCTTTTGGTATGCGCCTTATGGCATTTCTCCCCGCATGGCACGAACGCCAAAGACGGGTCTGGATCACCCGGGGCGCTCTCRCGCTCAAGCGCCACGCGTCGATCATGCCTCTTTCAGCTGGTGATGAAGCTTATTGGAGGCTTTCTACGCTGCTGATTGCTCAGTATGTGCCAAGTGCACTATCTGAACTCTATGCCGACTTGGAAGCGTCACGGGTGTGGCTGTCAGTGCGATCGCACAGAAAAATGGCTACCTCCTAGAACCTACATGATGTTAGGCGGGTCCAATACTGTAGGTCCCATTAAATGGTCCCCTGCGGCACAGTGATTCCTTTTGAGTGTCAAGCATGTAGTCCATGAAAGGAATGGATCCACTTCCGACGTCGAGGCATGTTGGCCGTCAGCGAAACAGCGAAGCCTCCACAGTTGACGCATCGCGTGCAATTGGCATATTGTTCACACATCTCAGCAATGTCCCCGTTATGTGAATATGAATATGTCCTTTACCGCTCGGCCTCGACTCGACGTCTCGCTTGTCCAGTCGCTTGCCTTTGCACAATGATTGTCAACGCAGACATCCAAAGGCGGGAAAGGAGGAACAGGTCGAAACGGGGCCTGTTGGAATGGATATCATGATGGTGCCCAGATTGTCGTCATTTCGGATTKCTCATCTCTCGCCGCCGTGAACTTGGTCGAATGTTTCCGGTAGCCGTGGAAAGGCTGCTGACGTTGCCGAACGGCGGATACTGGACTAGCGAAGGTTCGTCGTCGATAAAATGGTAGCCGGCKACAAGGCGCTTGGGAAGAAGAGGAAGAGAGGATGTGGGGCTCCAGATCGATGCCAAGAGGCCGCTAAGCAGGTGAAAGCTGATGACAGCTGCGCGTTTCCGACAACCACGATTCTGCCACGACTTGAGACCGAGTGCTCAATGACGATCAATGCCCTTGACGATACGAGATCACGACCGATGCACTCTTGAGGCTTTGCGATTAGCATGCGGCCTCCTGGCTTGAATTCGCTCGATCGACGCGACATGAACTCTTGATGGTCATCCACACCCACCTGCCACCATGTTCTCGTCGGCGCTGAAGTCGTTCTCGTCGAACATCTCGAACAATTACACAATAGCTCCGCAGCCTAGTGGCYCGTCGGGACCATGGAAGATATTCGATGCGAAGAGGAAGCAGACCGGCAAAGCGGCCTCCATTTTCGTCTTTGATAAGCGCAGTCTGGAGGCGCAGAGCGGAGGATTCAATGGTCGGAGCAGTGCCGCGTCGTTGAAAGAGGTGCTGCACAGATTGAAGCTCGAGGCGAGCAATCTCGCCAAACTGCGACATCCCTCCATCCTGGAACTGGTGGAGCCAGTGGAGGAGACCCGGAGCGGAGGGCTGCAGTTCGCTACGGAAGCTGTGACAACGAGCTTGGCGGGTCTGCTGCAGGAAAAAGACGAGCAGGAGCGGGGTGGCGCTGGGGGAAGGGCGAGCCGCTTTGTGGTAGAGGAGTCAGATGGCACACGGCGGCGGCGTGAGTTGGAAATTGACGAGCTGGAGATCCAAAAGGGTCTTCTACAGCTGGCCAAGGGGCTGGAATTTCTTCACGAGAGTGCAGGCTTAGTGCATGCCAATCTCACGCCGCATGCGGTGGTTGTCAATGCCAAGTCAGATTGGAAGCTCGTACGTTCAACTCTGCGAGAACATGTCCTCACTTTGGAATATAACGGGAGCCTGCTGCGGTGGTGTCCTTGAGTTTCCAAGTCTGACGGTTCGCGTCCCTTTCCATTCCTCGTCGATATTGACTCTTTCGTTTTAGACAGGCCTGGCATTCTGTGGCCCGCACGAGAGCAGCACTTCGGCCACGTCTTTGACGCCCATTAACCTTTATGAAGTCCTGAACCACGACCCGAGGTTGCCCAGTATGGTCCAGCTAAGTCTCGACTACACAAGTCCGGACTTTGTGCTTGACAATTCGTTGACCCCCTCTGCGGACATGTTCTCCCTTGGACTACTTACCGTGGCCCTATACAATAGTCCGCACACCTCGCCTCTGAGCACTGGTGGGTCCATATCCTCGTACAAGCGGATATTTGCAAACTCATCTAGCATCCCCACATCGAGCAACAACTTTTTGGTCCCTTCGTCACATCCGCTGCCGCCTAAGCTGCGGTCAGATTTACTACCTCGRTTGATCACCCGGAGGCCTGCACAGCGACTGTCTGCTCGCGAGTTTCAAGAAGCTAGCTACTTTGACAACATTCTCGTGTCGACCATCCGTTTTCTTGATGCCCTCCCCGGGAAGACTGCAAACGAGAAACTGGCATTCATGCGTGGGCTGCCCAAGATTACACCTCAGTTTCCCAAGAGTGTCTTGGAGAAGAAGGTGCTGCCGGCATTGTTGGAAGAGCTCAAGGACAAGGATCTACTGGCTCCCATATTGACCAACATATTCGCCATGATCAAGGCAATGCCATCAGGGAAAAAAGCCTTCGGGGAACGAGTCGCGCCCAAACTGACAGAGATATTCATTACGAACAAGTCTGCCGAAAGAGACTCCTTGAAAGAGGCAGGTATCATGGTACTACTCGAGAACATGGATGTAGCCACGGAAAGCTGCCCTGGCAAGGAGTTCAGTGATCACATTCTGCCGGTAGTGATGCTAGCGATGGAGTCACCGAATCATTCCCTGGTAGACACCTCTCTTTCTAGCCTGCCGCTCGTGCTTCCAGTGCTGGACTTCTCCACCATCAAGAATACTCTGTTTCCGGTGGTCGCAACCGTCTTTGCGAAAACGTCAAGCTTAAACATCAAGATCCGATGTCTGGAAGCATTTCACTTTCTATGTGGTGGCAAAGGATCCGACGCTGACGGTGACGACGATCTCAACGGAATTGGTATACCGGAGAAGAAGTCGAATGCTACCTCGAGTAGCTTCGTTCTCGACAAGTACACCGTGCAGGAGAAAGTCGTGCCGATGCTGAAAGGCATCAAGACGAGGGAGCCAGGCGTCATGATGGCAGCTTTAAAGGTATTCCGGCAGGTAGGCGAAGTGGCCGATTCCGATTTTCTGGCGATGGATGTCCTCCCTGTATTGTGGTCCATGAGCTTAGGACCGTTACTCAACCTGCAGCAATTCCAGGCGTTCATGACCCTTGTCAAGAACCTGGGGAATAGGATTGAGCGGGAGCAGATCAAGAAGTTGCAGGAGATGTCAGGCGGGAGCATGACTGCGGCTGGCAGACAATCAAATGCCGCCGGCCGAGGTGCTGTGGGCACCAATGGGATGAGCAAAGGATCCATGATTGGCGACGACACGGACTTTGAGACTCTGGTCTCGGGACGTAAGTCAGCTCCGAATGGGGACGACCTTATGAACGATTGGGGTGGAGCATCAACGCAGCCAGTGGTGGGTGGTAGACCACAAGTTACGCCAGCCTTCTCCTGGCAATCAGCACCTGCTCCACAAATGCAGGCACGCCAGTCTTCGATGTCCTCAACCATCTCTACACTCCGGCAGCCCATGCCTACGACCAGGTCCATTACGCCAGATCTTGCATCCTTCACAGCACTCACCCCGAGCAGCCAGTTCTCACAGCCGTTGCAGCCTAGCCGACAAGCCACAAACATGGCTCAGCAGACTTATCCAACTAATGTGGGAGGCGCAACAGGCGGGAATATGTCTTCGGTCTCGGGTGCTCCTCGGTTCAATCTATCACCTCCTCCAGCCAGTCCACAGGCTGTTGGTCAATCAGGCTACCAATTCCCCACGGTACAGCCTGCCGCAGCGAAACCTTTGGAGCAATCACAGCAGAATGGTACTCAGGGCCAGCGGAGTGGCCTAGATAGATATGAGAGCTTGTTGTAGCGAAGATACCCCATCTAGTCAAACCCAACGACAAACTTCAGTGGTTTCAAACATTGTGATCCCGGAATAGCTACCACATCGTCTCTGTGCACTGGAGGCTGTCCAGATCCACGGAGTTCTCTCAGACATCCCAGCGCTGGTGCGTCAACAGCGATTCATTGTCTTGCAGGGATAGGTTTGTTGTACATCATGAGGCAATGTCTTAAGAACCCTCAAATTCTCTCGGTGCATAGTTTCAAACGAAACACCATAAGCCTCTCCAGATGAGCGTGTATGACGCAGGTACCATATTGACATTTCAATTTGCACTGACTAGAAGACCTCATCGATCTTCAAAGTAGAACGATTGCGGTCCTGACATAATTCTCAACATCGTGTAACCGTAACCCCAACCCCAACCCTAACTGTGCCAAGAACGTCGAGATCTACAATTCCGTTGAAGTCGAGAGAACTTTCGACATCAGCATTCCGTTCACTTACCGTTGGGGCATCTTGCTCACGCATCTGCCCCAGCGTCGTGCCCTCGAAAGGTTCTGGAACACTTCACATGCGTGGGCTGCTATTGTCGCCAACGCTGGTTTTCGAAGCAATCTGGAACAAGACGCACCGGCGCTGTTGTTTCGGCGCGCGACTCACGTCCGCTCTGCCGAGGGTCGTGGGAGGCGGAAAGTAATGATGTCGTGGAGGTAGAGGCTTCGTGTGCGCGCATAGCGCACTGCCAGGCGGGAGTAGTGATGAAGGTCAGCGGCACACAGCGTGCGTGCTACGTAGCATGTGCTTTGCTGTCGCTTCACACACATGGCTCACGATGAGCGCTTTGCGATCATGGAAGCTGCGCTCCCGCCGCGTCACGGACCTGGGATAATTAAAGCTGGAACCAGTACCTGACGCTCGAACGCTCGAGCATTAAGGTGTCCGTCCCCTGCTGCCGGTTTCTTGATCCGCCTTCGGTGACGATGACGGCGAGTACATGATCGTTGCTCAAACATGCAAACTTGATTCAACCATCAACATCCGCATGTACACTGCACAACAGACCTCATCACACGGTTGTCATTCAGCAATTCGATTGACCTGACCTCCCATCTCTCGCGACTCGAAGCTCTTCACAAACCTCTTCTTCAGGCAATACGATGGCACAGGCTATGTTCGATGACGCTAGCCACCACAATGCTGGAGAACTTGACTTGAGCAGAAAGGCCCGAGGAATTCACCGGTCCAGCAGAATCAAAACAGCATATCGCTCATTCATGGTCTTGAAGGATCTGAAGCCAGGCCAGATAGATGCCTTTTTAGCATCGTAGGTGCAAATAAAGGACGGTGGCACATGTTATTGGCATCTCTTGGATACTGTACTTGGAGGCGAGAGGCTCGGAAGATCGGCCATCACAAGAGAAGAGACCATTCTGCACATGCCAATAACGATGCTCCACACGCCCTCTCCCCATATTGAGAGGAGAGGAAACGCTGACTTTCTGCTTTGATTCTAGATACGTCATCTATTCGCTTGATTGGAAAGATGAGAAGAAAATGCTTGAGACTTTGGGTCCCAACTACCAGCAGCAAGTTGGCGATTGTCTGTCAGACTACTACAGCGTTCTCAATCAGTGAGCTCGAATGATTCCACATCAGTTAGAAGAAGTTGCTGACGTCGCCTGCAGCCTGTGCGCTATTGGGGATCTCGAAAAAATGTACATTCCTCCAGCCATGGACCTTAGCGCATCTATCGTCATGAACCAAATACTCTATGAAGAGAGTGTCGCCAAGGAGCTGTGTCTACCGTCACATGCCAAAGTTCTGGACCTTGGCTGTGGTCGCGGACGAGTTGCAGCGCACGTTGCGCGGATATCCGGAGCCAGTGTCACCGGCATCAATATCGATGACGACCAGATAGCAAGTGCCCGCGCATTCAACAACGAGCTTACCAACGAGTTCATACGGCATGACTTCAATGAGCTTCCACTTCCGTTACCATCGAATCACTTCGACGGCTTCTACCAAATCCAAGCCTTCAGCCTCGCCAAAGATCATACGAAATTGCTCGAAGAGGTGTATCGAGTTCTCAAACCAGGAGCGAGAGTCTCCATGCTGGACTGGGCGAGTCTTGACGCATACGACCCGAACAACCCAAAGCACGAGCAGCTCATGCAGAAGATCAAACCTCTGATCGGTGCTGTTGGAACTCCGACACCAGAAAGCATGCAAGAAGCGCTGAAAGCAGCAGGCTTCCGAATCATTCGCATGAACAATGCAAGTRTCGATGGCCTCCAAGCGCCTTTGATCGAGAGGGCAGACGGCTTCTTCTGTACCGCGAAGAAGACGATCTTGGGCCTGGTTCGCATAGGAGTTCTTCCCGCGCACTTCAAGACACTCTTCGAACGTCTCACGCAGGATTGTGATGCCTTTGTCGAGGCTGACCGGGCTCGCCTGATTACGACCAGCTACCATTGGCTCGCGGAGAAGCCGCTGACAGAACCCAAACTGTCTCCAGACAGCTCAAACACAGGATCATCTTCGGCATCTCCCTCAAGCTCCCAGAAGACGCTGTGAGACTGAAGCAGGGTAAATCCTTGCGGCTTCCGACTACCAGGTCAACACWCCACCCCACGTCATACGGCAGACACGCGAGGCAACAGATACTTTGATGAGGCATGGCCTCAATTTCCCTGGCAAATGCGATGAGAATATTCCCAAGGCAACAGATTTCTTTCYGCATAGACAGGCACACACTGCCTGGTCTCGCGATGAGACATAGATTCATAGAGTCGAGATAATGTACTCGTCTTCATGCGAAGACTTAATCCTAGCTTACCAGTAATGGACACATTTGGAAAAGGCACGAGACGCATTTGGGGACATCTGCATTAACCCGTCTAGTTCATCTACGGAACTGTGGCACAGCTGTATCATGCTGGTTTCCTCCTCCGGCCAAGACCGCTGCCTCGCTGAAGCGAGTGGCAGCAAAGGGATGTCTGGCACAAACCGTCGTATGTCTACGATTCCTCGGCCTTGGCCTTCTTCTTCTTTGAGCCGCCCATGGCCGCCTCACCAGTCTTCTTCTGATGCACGATGAACTTGGTGTATGCCTCTTCCCGGTCCCATTCGAATCCGGCAAGGTATGGTGCCTCCATCTCGTCATCGGCCTGACACGGAATCGATTAGCTSTGTACAGGCATAGTGCGGGGCATTGGACAACTCACCTTCTTCTTGAACTGCTTGTGGATGGCGTCTAGTGCGTCCTTGATGGTGACTCCCTGTCGATTCCGCGCGGTGACTTCGAGTCCCAAGGGGAACTGGAGGTCGATCTTCTTGATGGGTGGGGTGCACAACAGCTTCTTGAGGTACTCCTTGTCCTCGACAGTTGATGGTGAGGTGTTCAACTTCCTGCTCTTGGTCAGTGCGAGCTCGACGATACGATATGAAGCAACCTTCAAAACTCAATGGTAATGGACGGTCATTGGTGTGGATGAACTCACCAGTTGAGCTTCTGAGTTTCTGGTGCGATCTTGAGCTCTACTCCTTCCTTCTCTGCGTAGCCCGTCAGCATGAGGAAGTCGCGAAGAGGGGCCATGGGCTCCGCTTACCAAGGTCGTCAATGCTGAAGACACCGCTGACAGTGCTCGACGTTCTACGATGTCTGATGGGCTTGGTGTCGCTTGGTGATGCTGGAGCGTCGTCAATGGCAGAGTCAACCTTGCTAAGAGGGACCTGGACTTCTTGGACAGCGGCAGACATGGTGGTTGCTTGTGCTGGTGAGTGGTGAGGTTGGTTGATGTGCTATCGATTGACTTGATTGAAGCTGATGGTGGATGAAGGAGAGGAAGAGAAGAGTGAGCCTGGTCGGACAAGGGATGACATGGAGGGAGGGAGCTCTCGAGCGGGGTCTGCTGTGCTCATCCCTCACGAAGCATCACGCGACCATGCCCGTGACTGGACCTCTCCATGGGCTCGAAGAGTCGCCAGACGTCAGCTTTAGTCGCGGCAGCGCCCGCCCCCGCACACCTACCCCGGACTTTCGATCGTCAGCTAATGCAGGTCGCAGAATGGATAAGATAGTCCTTGAATCATTGAGAGAGCTTCTACAGGATATAGGTGGAGACAGACAGTAGACGGTCGGTCCGAACATGCTCAGCAAAGTCGCGATTCTCCCCGGTGCGTGGAGGGAATGCTGTCAACAAAGGTCGACATGACGCAGATAAGCACGGAGCTCAAAACCCGAGCTTTGTTTCACTCCTGTGCTCGGCTGTTTCAACAAAAGTGCCGAAGCTTGCGGTTTTATACCGCTTTATTCACGTTCCAACATATGTGATAGGTATCAAGAAAGCTGACTTTGTGAACCTTAAACCGCCCCGTCCCGTCAACATATTTCTCTTCTCTGTGAATGTTTCAGCTGGTCAACAAGCCCCAAGCCTATGAAGATCTGAGGCGGGGAACCCCTAACCATTGGCCAACGAATGAATTGCGACTTTGTAAATTTTGTAATGGAAAAGCGTGGAATGAGGCGCTGTCTTGAGGCCATGTCAGATATGCATCACTCTTGGCTGTTGTGTAAAGCAGTGCACGAGACCGCGAGCTGACCTTCCAATCTTGGACCGTACAATCTAGCCTGGCAAATGGAACTAAATCAGGAAATGGTGAAATGGTGGGCGTATCGCTGCCGCGGGTCTACACAAATGCAAACGCCTTCTGCTCGCCCGAAGCTTGGCGTGGCTTGACGGCAGATGGTCATGGATTCGAACAAATGCCAGGCCAGAAAGATCCGACAATCTCACCCTCGATGCCATCCTCAGCAGAGCAGGGAGATGTTCGTATCTCGACCCACAAGGAAGTCGATGTTGATGGCGAAAGGTTGGTAACAGAGTTTATATGCCGGTCTTCGCCAGGATCGCGTGGAATCGACTTGGCAAACTCGTGGCGTTCATACCGGGGAATGCTGGCTGAAGCCGAAGGAGCTTCTCGCCGAGCTGGAGGATACCCTCAATCAGCCTCACTTCACCCGGCTGACTGGCGTGGGCGCATCTCTCCATAAGGTCGGCAGAGCCATTGTGATGAGCCACGCTCACCGCCGCATTACTCGCGATCATGTATATTGTACCAGGTAACAGGACGGGTCCTTGCCTTCCTTGACATGAGTACCTCGTGCTGGGGGAGACGCATGCACTTTTCCACGTGGTGCTCACAGGAAGGAAAGAAGGAACGGTAGAAGAAGGCGCTGCCACCACGTGGAAAGAAGAGGCGATACCACCTACCACCAACAACTTCACGGTTGTCACACGCGAGGCAGACCCACTTTACCGCCGCCCCATGCAAGAAACGAAGACCACCTCTCAAATTTGTCTGAGCGCGGCGTGCAGTGGCGTTCATGTGCTGTGGCTGGCTGCAAAAGGTATTATGTCTTCCTATTCCCTCCAGATGCTGCGTCTGCATGTCCTTTGCTTCGATACCGCCGCGATACTTCCAAGAGACAGCCAAAGCTGAGCAAACCGGAACAGATTGGATTTCTGAAACTGCACACGACACAGGCCTGGTCGTCGGAGGAGCATCACCACCGAATAAGAGGCATCACAGCCCATGGCTCATTCATCACCTACCGCGAGGTGCATCTCACCACGCCTCACCGATGGAGACTCACAATTCTCTGCCAAGCCCGCTGTGAGAAACAGGACTATCAATGGAGCCGTCTCAAGCAAATCAAGTGCAAGTCGGCTGCATGACCAAGGCGACCAGCCCAGCTTGCGGCCGTCGAGGAGCAATCTTCCACAGGACCATCAGAAAACAGCTCGTCCTGCCAGCAAGAAGAAAGCCGGTGGCTTGCTTGGATTTTTGAAGCTGAAAGAGCCTTCGACTTCGGCATTGCAAGACTTTGCTGATCACGAGAGGAAAAGGGCGGCGCAGAAGGGCGGCAAATCCATGGCGGCCGGCATACCGAATGCTTCGTCTCAGAAGCTGCCTGATCACGTTCCCAGAGTCAACAGCAAATGGAATGGCCTTCCTGAGCCGTCAAAAGCCAAGCAACGGAAAACAACCAATCAGGTCGACGCAGTGAGTGTGGCTGGTCCGAGAAAATCTAGCTCTTCATACGCTTCCTCTGGAATAGCAAGACAGCTGGACATACGGCCTCTGAATGCTGGCAGTGGCGGGATTCCAACACCACCGCCGTCTATCATACGCTCAGCCTTGCAAAACCATACAAATGGGTCCCCGAGCAACAAGCCACCGACTCCACATTTGCTCCCGTTGATATCGCCACTTGATTTTCCGGTGGAACGTCGAATCCCTGAAGAGCTCCCAGTCCTCGATTCCTCAAGCTGCATGTCCGCCTCGCCTGAAGGATCGCCAAGGACACCTGTCTTTGAAGAGGGAGCCTTCGGGCTGCCAAGACGTAGCATGAAGACTACCAAGTTCCAATGACACATCTCATGTCATGTCTGGTCACATTGAATCGTTCTCAGCGACCCAGCCAACGGAGTCCTTTGCGGCAGGACTGTCGATCCCTCAATGCATGTGACCGGTGGAAGCATTGTCCGCAAGACTGACAACACATTGAACGACAGAGCGTCCAGATGGGAATGGCAGCCTCTACGACAATGACGAATTATGAAGCTCACGCGAGCCCAACTCTCCCAACAGCTAGCTAGTAAACCTGCTCTGTATACCCCAAGAGATCTGACCTGGAATGTCCAATTTTCACCTCTAAAATTTGTAGTCACCCTCATCTCGCTCTATGCATTCTCACATTTACACTGTCGGCTGGCCACATGGTAAGACCCAGCCCCTTCTTCAAAGCCGCCATATCTGTGCGATCAACCGGCTCAATAGCGTCATACTGCTGCAGCATCCTGACAAGGATGTAGCTAGCTTCGATCAGAGCGAATTGTTGTCCAATACACACTCTTGGGCCACCACTGAAAGGAAGGAATTGCCACGAAGGGATCCTCTGTGCCCAGCGTTCAGGTCTAAAGCTCAATGCATCTTCACCCCATAGATCCACCCGTCGGTGCATGAGGTAGACACTAAATGTGACGACTTGCCCCTTCTTGATAGCAATTGGCATAGTCTCATCAGGACCTCCTCCTCGAGGTAGCGTTGTGTCTCTCACGGCTTGGCGATTGTTGATTGGTACAACGGGATGTAATCGTAGGACTTCATTGAAGAAATGCTGCAGAGGCCGGCAGCTCTTCAATGCAGTTGCTGTAATACTCTTCTGTGTGTTGAAATCGTTCAGAATGGCACGTCGTAGGTCGTGGAAGATTTCTGAATGTAATGCTAGTCGCGTGAAGGCCCATCCCAGAAGCGCCGCTGTGGAATCACGCCCAGCGAGCAGGACGGCCAGACTTTGATTCTGGAGTTCTTCGCGGTCTTGACATTGAGTAGCCAGAGCGGATAGGAGATTGTACTTCTTGCTCGTAACTTTGCCAGGTTGGGAAGCATTGAGTGCCTTTTCCACGAATTGTTCGGTGAATGCCCGGATTCTTGCCACGGCTTTGCGGAATCGCCTACCGTCTGCTAACCAGTAGGCGCTTTGTAGACGTATACGATTGAGAAGAGTTTTGTTTACGAATTCGAAGTCTTCCCGGAACTGTTTCGACCCTTGAAGGCCATCAGCTTCATCCAGAGAACATCGCTGTGACTTGACAGACTCTCCGAACAGGAAACTGGTGGCAGTATCGAGGGTGAAATTCTGTAGCAGAGGAAGCAGCTCGACTTCTTGAAAGCCATCCATTCCCGCAGATATGGCATCGATGAGATCTCGAACCGCGTCCTCGGTACCTTCCAAATCATTGAGACTTTCACGATTGAATTGAGGTCTGAACAATGCTCGGGAATGTTCCCAAAACCTACCAGATTCAGCATGCGTCGTCTCACACTCGGGTGAAACTACAACTTACCTGCCATCACTGGTAAAGATACTCGACCCAAGAAGTGGATAGAACTGATTGATTCTCATCGCGCCTAGCTCAAAGTCCTTGAATTGCGTAGCAAGCATGGCTTGTACATTCGCAGGCTCGACCGTCAACAGCGAGGTGGTACCCTCAAACTGTGTCCGTTGAGTAGTACTCGCAATCCTAACATCGTCGCCAAAAATGTCGTCCAGTAAGTCTTCCCGTGCTTTCCTCATATTGATGATTCGGCGTAGTCGTATCCACCCGTCCAGAAGTGACAGCGGCCATACGCCAGATAGGTTTCGAGGTTCAGCGGTGGCATGGGCTTTCTTGAATCGACCAAATTGATAGGCCTGCCAGACGTAGCGAAGCAGTCTCCAAACAACATAGCAAACCAAAGCTAAGCTGATATATGAGGTGCCGATGCTACCAATTATGTACATTTTCTGAATGCATGCGGCTGAAGCCTCAAGTTTTGAGCAAAGCTGTCCTAGGAACTGTTAAACTTCTGTGTATAGAAGTTCTCGGAAAGCCAGTTCTTCTCTTCAAGACCTTGCACTCGGTGCACATTGGCCAAACGTTAGCCATGATTGGTGGGGATCGCTCTGCCGCGTCTCAGCCGGTTCGCGTATGCGTACAAGCGAAGACTCGCCTAAACGGGACGCTGTTAACGAGATCCGCAAGGAGGGCGTTTCATACCGTGGTCTCTGCGATAGCGCTCGCTTATGTAGCCAATTGCTCATACGCTCTACCTCAGCAACTCTTGTGATATCTGGAATAGCGAGTCTTGGATATTAAACAGTTACATTAAAGATGCCGCCAGCGAGAACGGACATGTTGTCAATGCCTACCTCCTAGGAATACAGCACGCAGTCGAGCAAACCTTCTCGTCGGCTTGCAGGCAAGGTCTCTTGGCACTGCCAAAGCGACCTTTTTGCTCTTGGCGGTTCACCTACCAATGGTTAGGCACAKTCAATCTCCGGGCAGTGCCTTCCGGTGCGACCCAGCAGTATCATCGACCGTCAAGACGGAAAGGTTCGTGACGTCCTGACGAAGCTCCGCTCAAGTGGTACTCACTCTTGTCAACGACAGGGTCAGCTCAGGGGAGCTACGAATCGGCCTCCCAAGGCGAGCCTTCAAGCATGAGTTGTCTCAAGCTTTCAAGTCGCCGTCCTTTTTCGACCCATCTCGACTCAAGCCATTGCGCCATGTCATCGTCGGTCTGCGGCAGTTGACTTAGCTCGAAACGATCGACGTGGACATAGAATTGCCACTTTCGATCTAGGCGAGGTTGAGATAGCGTTTGCCAGAAAGAAGGAGGTGACGTTTGAAAGATGGTGCCCTTGCCATAAGCTATGGTCACATCGTAGACAGCTTTCATGTGAGGCGCCCGGCGTAGTTTCTGGACAGATGCAACAAAGCCTTTTTTGCGCGGGAAAAGAAGGTGATCGCCCAAAGTCTTCTGATTTTCGCGACACCAAATCTCCGCTTCTTGTCTCTTGGAGGCCGTGTATCGTGTAGCTTCGCTGTAAGCTATGAGCCCTGTGGAATTGATTAGTAACCAACCGATTCTCGCGAGACTACTACGCTATCATCATGAGCGGTTGTGACTTACAGGTAGGCCATTTCCTCTCCAAGATACCGTGAAAGACTCGGTCCATCTCACGCTGATCCTCAGTCCAGCGCCTGCTCACGAGCGGGAACCCCATGGCCCACAGGCCCCAGCCGAGAAACGGGACCCATTTGAGTTGCTGCTTCGCGAACCAGCGGCACCTGCTCAGCATCCCACACTTGATGGCGAGCTCCTGGATCATGTAGAAGTCGGCCCATTCCACATGGTTCGCCACGACAATGGCACTCTCGCCGCGCGGCAGCCTGCCCACGCCTGAGACCACGATCTTGGCGCGGTTGATGCGCGTGAAGATGAGTTGGATGCCGTGCCATACCGAAGCGGCAATGGCCGAGGAGGCGTTGTACGCCAGATCGGGAGCGACAGCGGAAAGTGGCAGCAGGGCGGACAAAAGGACATCGGCCGCGAACAGGTGAGCCAGCCAAGGCAGTGTGAATGCCGTGGACCGAACGGTCAGCACCACGCACCAGAGCCACATTCTTCCTTTTGGGCGCGTCTCGTCCTGTTGTTGCAGGGAAAATCAGGCGAGGCCACCTGGGCAGGCTCCAGGGCTGACATTGGATGAGAAAGAGCAGGGATCAGGAGCGGAGCCCACCAACCCACACGGTGAAAGCCGGACCCACTCTTGCCGATCACTCTCGTGCAACATCTGTGAACCTCTCTGAGGTCTCCTCCACAACTTGCAAGGCGTGCTACAACCACCTACAGCCCTCCGACTCGCCAGACGCAGTTTCGAGGCGTTCCTGTCGTGCTAGCATCGTCGCCGGGCCTGGGGGACGCCAGCTCCCGACCACCCAAAGCTGCCACGCTCGCCGTCTTTGCCGGTCTCGGTCTGGACCTGGGAAGAATTGGCGCGAAGCTGCATTGGATCTTCTGGGTTTCCAGACTAGCGAAACATTTCAGACCACCCGCTCGCCGCATGACATATTCGCGCTGTGCAACGAAGACGACAGGAGCAGTCAACCATTTCCCCCCTCAACATCATCACGAGCCTGGCTTCCCGCCGAGACGTTGACCTGACCACGATTCGCCCTTCCATTTCCATCCCATCACATCGACAGATCACCCTGCTTGCCTCGTGCAACTCGCGCTATCTCGCATTGCTCAGCAAACGTGTCTGGTGCACGTCTCCATTCCAAATTGGCCTGCGACAGTGCCATCGGCCACAGCACGCCTCTTGTGCCAGCTCTCCGCGACAGATCATCCGTTTCACTGTTGCGTACCACCGAGGTCAGCATCTTCATTCGCTTCTGCACCGTTGCTTCATCCTCTCCTGCTGTCACCTGTCCCATGCCACCGTTAGCCGAGTAACCTTTGGCCCTGTCTGGTGAACGTGAAGATTTGATATCTCCACATTGTTGTAGAGATGGCTTGAAGCATCTTATTTCCAACCAGGTCATTGCTTGCCCGTCATCGTCCAGACACAAACATCTTCCAATTTCCCCGGCCATTTCCATTGCTGCAGGCAGCTCCACTTCCAGCACGCAACTAACGGCGACATTCTCAAATAGCATCTTGACATTACCGGACTGAACTGGCAACGATGACGACCTTTTCAGGACCTCACTCAGTTCCGCACTGCCAGGTGCAGATGGACGGGATGAATCACGATATGGGATATGGTGAGTTCAGCTGAGCAAAGCCCAATCGTTCCATGCCTCCCAACTTTCGATCGTCACGAGAGAATGAAAGATTCTCCCCTGCCGTAGTTTTTGCTGCCGTCGCCTTTAGCACAGAGGCTGTAATCTTCCTTGATCCTCATCGCCAGAGCGTGACTCAATGATTCCATCAATCGTTGCCGCGGACAGAAATATATGCGCATGCTGACATATAGCTTCTGCACCTGCGACATTGAGCTCCGTTAGGGCAGGCATGCAGTTACAGGCGCCTTTGAAAGGCTTTCAAAGCCCGGCTGACTGGCTATGTCTGTTCTGTCGAGCTCCTTGTCGCCGGTCGTGGTGGCGTGCATTTAGACATCAACCCGACGCCCAGCGAGAGAAGTCCCTTGGGTAATCTGAGCTTCTTCAAGAATCTCAATCCCGACAAGAAGCAGACCAAGGGTACGCGAAGCCCACGTCAATATGTTCTTGTATACTCACAATCGACAGATGGGCAACCTGCTAAACGCCGTGGTCCGAAGCCTGATAGCAAACCAGCTTTGACGAGGCGCCAGGAGCTCAATCGCCAAGCACAAAGGTTCGAATTGTCAAACACGGGATCTATGAGTTGCGCTGACTTTGACAGGACCCACCGTGAGCGAAAGGAGATGTACATCAAAGCCCTGGAGCAGGAAGTTCTTCGATTGAAAGAGGTCTTCGCTCAAACGAACCGCGAGAGAGATGCCGTTGTTGATGAGAACCGGCGGCTGAAAGAACTCCTCTCTCAGCATGGCATATCTTACGACTTTGGATCCTCGCCCATCAAGTTCCAACGCGAGAACAGCTCCTACGGCCCAAGCTCCAGCGGTAGCATCTCCGGTAGTTACCGTGGTGCTTCAGACAGTACTGGGTTCTCCCCACCACCGCCAAGCGCTCCACACAACCAAATGGGCCCACCGCAGGGCATGCAACCAGCGAATCGGATGCGCAACATGGCTCAATTGCCATCCAGCAGGCTCGACTACGACCAAGTCGGAATTGAGTTTGTTTTGACGTATGACTCCCAAGGCAGGCCAATGCAGATCCCCGACCCATATCCATCGCCGCCTCCGCAGGGATAGTCGACCGAAGGCTAGTCGACTATCTCGACCTCGCCTCGGTAGGCCTCACGAGCGGTCAGATTACGAATCAGCTGACGCTCACGTTCTGCACAGACTCGAGCGACCCTGCATGGATCACATGCAGTATCTCATGGTACGATCCCACAACCCAGAAGGCCAGCCAACGCACCATCCCATGGAGAACCCCGATGATAGCGAGCACCTGCATGCGTCCGGGCACGCTCTCATGGCCACGGGCACACCCTTCTCTCATGTGATGCAGAAACCTGCAGAACCATAMCCGCACCAAATGCCTGCAGATCTCGACCCGAGCGCGCTCGCGAAGCTGCTTGACTTGAGCGCACGTTTGCCGGCGAACGTGTACGACCGTGAAGGCGAGATTACTCCTATTATGGCGTGGTCGATGATCCTACGCCACCCCAGGGTTGCGGAACTTGATGTCCAAGATGTCGAGCGTATCAAGCAGAGCCTGTCGACCAAGGTCCGATGTTACGGGTAAGTAGTCCCAAATGAGGCATATGCTTGTGCGACGACTGATTTGTCGATTGCAGCTTTGGTGCCRTGGTTGAGGAATTTGAGGTCCAGGACGCGCTCCTCTCGGTTTTTGCGGAAAAGGACAATATCTCCACGATGAATCATGCTGTCGAGGCACACTCAATTGCAGTATACTGAGTCAGCTTTTCGCTTTTAGCGCTTTCTTTTTGAGGACTACAGGACATGGCGGCGTGAATGCAATCATGATGTATACTTTTATCAAATCTTGAACTTTTATGGCTTCACGACCAACTTTGCCATTGGCAGCTACATCCTCCATTACCGCCGTCAATACCTGTGTCGCTACTCTCGTCTCCTTTGTGTACGGTAGTAGAGTTACTCCCCGGAATCTGCGCGGGATTGATCGAGACAGAGCCGCCAGCCGCTCGATCCTCTTCAATCCACAATTTCCCATTGCTGATGACTTTGGAATTGTCGATCCCATAGCAGTAGACCCCCTTCTTATCGGAGACGCCACCATGTCGATCCAGCTTAAAAGTCACAGGGTAAGGGAAAGAGCCAGGCGCAGACATGTCATTGGCCGTTGAATCTCCCGCACCCGGCGTGGAGCTTGATGATGTCGAAAGGGGATTTACAGCGCCTCTCCTGGTCCATATCTGTACCAGTAATCGGGTCTGAGAGAATGTGCAAACGGCAGATGCGTTGGCTAGCGGTACGTTGCTGGTGATGTCTGTGCTGTTTGCCGTAGACGAAACGGGACTTCCGGAGAGGTACATGGAGCGATCGAAGTATGTGTAGAAGCCGTAGTGTTCGGTGTCAGCCCCGCGATTGAAGAGGCGGAGTGGTTGGGCGGTGACTTGCGGGTACAGAACTTCATCGGCCGGCTGGCCGTTTCCCATTGTGTTTGGAGAAGGTATGTCGACAGCGGCGTTGGTGGATGCGTTCGACGATTTGGTTTCTGGGCTTGGATACGGATAGGTATAGTTACCGTCTCGCTTTTGAAGAGATGAAGCAGTTTGTAGTGCAGCTGCATTAAGTAATGAGATGTCGAATGGTGTCTCTTCTCCGTTGTAAGGCGCGCTGGRGTTGTCGGTTGTACGTCCCATGAAAAGCCGGTCCCCTTCCGAAGGCGACAAAGCTGATGACGAGAAGAGACTCTTTCGCGCAAGTCGACGTGTCTCCGCAGCTTTCCTTGCTGTCTCGTTTTTAGGCACCAGCCCATCGCGGAACATGATCTCAAGCCTGAAGTTGGGTAGACTTGTCTCTTCCAGACCTGGAACCCCACACGTCCAAAGATCTGGAGGCGCGACGCAAGAGCTCCGCATCTGCGTCATATTCGGTTGTATCACTGTCATGACACCAATGCTGAGAGCAGGGAATCCTGTCGTATTGTACCAAGAAGCTTCGACAGCCGTTTCGACGTTGTGCTTGCGTGGGATCAAAACCGCCAGGAGAACGACTAAGAGCAGGAGTATTGCGGATGCGACTGCGACGAGGAACCAGAAGAATCGGCGGTACCAAGGACGTGATGACTTCTGCTTTTCAACGCGAGGGGCGACGCGTTGCTCGGTGTATGAATGGTGCTTCTCGGAGATGTAGGCTGATTCGGGATAAAGCTCACGCTCGCCATCGGAAATGCCTAAGCCGTAAGAGTTCTCCCTGGTGTGCTTCACTTGCGCAATTGTCTTCTCTGAGAGCAAGATTGACCACTCGCCCCGGTAGTCTTCATTATGGGCCATGATCGCACCTACCACGGGAGGGCCTGTAGGAAGCGGAGTGCGCTCAACGTCCACAGTCTTTTGCTCGCCAAAGGATGATTGAGGTCCGACGAACCTTGCCAAGTGCGCGTCTTGAAGGACAGGCGTTGCTGACATAGGCGACATCATTGAGAATCCAGTGGTCTGTGTGAAGCTGCGATTGCTCTGCGGTTTGGGAATTTCAGCGCCTTTGAGCTCGTCCTCGGATGGTGTTGAGAACTGTATCGCATGTGGCCCTGACTTCTCCCGAGCCGGGTCCTCTGCGCGAGTAACTTTGGCCGTGGTCTCTGTCAGAGCTGAATCCTGAACGATACCCGCCACGATTCCATCACTGTCGTTGTCATGCTGGTGTTCAGCCAACGATTCCCTGTAGAGTTCTGTCTTGAACACACTGTTCGAAGGGCTCCAACCCCGCAGATCGTCCTCGGGTGACTCGCTGAACGAATTCGGTTCAGGACGAAGCCCTGTGAAATTTTGGCTGGGATCATAATAAGCCGCGGCCTCACCTTGGCTGGGAATTCTGTAGATGTTCACAGACGAGGAATTGGCATCTAGAGCGCCTGGTGCTGTCTCGGACCGCGATGGCAGGGGCCTGAAGTCATCATAGGGCATAGAATGTGGTCCGGAGACAGGGGCGGTGCGCAAAGCTCTGTCATCCGAGGAACGTACTGTAAAGATCACGCCCGCATGAGGATTCGAGCCAGCCATCATCTCGGCATCATCAAGAACAGGAATGCGGTCGTCGGTCGGCGAGGGCGACCTCCAAAACGAGCCATGACCGGAACGTGCGGAGAAGGGAGAGGTGATGACATTCCACCATCCTTTACTCCTCCTGGGTGTTGGTAGACCAGCCGTCAAAGGCTGGGCCAGGCGAGTACTACGTGCAGCGCTATCGCTACGCTCAGGCGTGAGATCCTCTTCGAAAGTCGTCCCTGTAGACAACCGTAGGTGTTGGTAGTCACTGCTTGTGTTGATGAATAGAGGGAGCGGCGGGACAGGAGGCGCCCTTTGGTCGACTATCCGGGAAGCGCAGTTTGTGTATCTCGAATAGACACTCGATKCGGGACGGTACCCCGAATGAGCCCTGTAGTTGTGTGGCAGGTCTGACGGAGAGAAATTGTTTTTCGCTGGCGTCACTACGATGGTGGGCGGCGAGCGGGCAGCTGATGTCGCGGAGTTGGGACTTCTGGTGTAGTTTGACACCGTTGATGGCGAGAAGGCGCAGCCGATGGTGATTGCACGGTCCGATGGTGAAATGTCAAGACATGAAGAGCAAAGACCGTTTATGCGCGTGTTTGATGGTAGCTTTAGCATGTCTTGAGCGTGCTGGGGACCAGAGTCAGACTCTACAAACTCCAGAGTTCCGGTGCGAACATGACCATGGACGGTGCCTCTCTTGAGAGCACCGTGACCAAAAGCCACGCTTTTGGCTCCCGCAGCCGTCTCATCCTGCACAGGAGCATGTGCTTTCTTGCGGGCCTTGGACTCCTCGAAGCTGACGAAGCTCAACTCCTGCACGCGGGACTCGTATGGGAAGGTCTTGGCAGGACTTGTGCACTGAGTGTTGATGGACAATTTGCCAAAGGGCCGCGATCTCTTCCGCTGAGATTGCTTTCGTCTAGAAGTGAATGCGTGCATTCTTTGCACTGTAAATGTCGTCGGTGTTTTTCAAGAAGCTCGGCGCCCGCGCCTGTCGGTCAGCTTTTCCGCAATGCAATAAGAAAGGAAGCAAGAAGAAAGAAGAAGAAGAAGAAGCGAAACACGCGTACGAAGGAAAGAGCACTGGCACGCGAGACAGACAAATGAAAGCGAGTGTAGGTGAGGAGAAGACATGCCTCAATGTAGGCAGAAGAATGAAGTGAAACCCCCAGGACCGCTATGGCTCATGATGGTATGTGCATTCAGTACGACGTGAGATGTCCAAGTTGCCATGGATGAGAACCAGTTCGCTGGATGAAATGGGTCGTGTTAGAGTGTTATGCTTGATGGAGCATCGAAGAGCCAATCGACACGTCTTGCTGTCAGGCGCTTAGCGCTGTCATTAGCTCTCTACGCGCCGGGCCTGCTCGTTGCTAATTCTGGAACAGGTGGGTGGAGAGAAGCCTCCTGGTGCGACGAGAGCCGGTGAATCAGCGATGATGGTGTAGAGACAGAAGAGAAGACATGTTCATGTTGGTGTCGGTGTTGTCGTGGTGGTGAGGATGAGGTGTGAGACTCGGAGAAGCATTGGCCCGCGTCGGAGGCGGAAAGTTGACTTTGCCCGACGCCGGGAGACACACGGTATACGAGAACAGTACGATACTTCTGTAACCAACCTGTGATGAGTGAGCATCATCAAGTTGATCCCTGAGCCAAGCCGGTCACTCGCAACAGGCAACACCGTCTCTACGCAATACCCACTCCGCATATAAGAGGAACTGGAGTCTGGGTCATCAGCAAGGCATAACTCGACCACCAACATGTCGACTCTCCAGAAACTAGGCGGCTCATCCTTGCTAGCCTTTGGTCTGAACAAATACGAGCCTCGTTACTCGCCCGGCTTCATCACCGCAACCATACTCATCTTCCTGGTTCAATTCTTCGCCCTTGCGTTCTACAATGTCGTGGTATATCCTCGATTGTTCTCGCCACTCAGAAAGATTCCTCAGCCTCCCAATGGAGGATTCTTCCTGGGCCAGACAAGACGTATCCTACGCGAACCATCGGGCGTTCCTATGAGGGATTGGGTCGAGAATGTAAAGAATGATGGTCTCATATCTTACTCGGTTTGGGGAATGCAGAGGGTCATGCCAACGAGTCCAGCAGCACTTGGTAGGTCCAGTGTGGCGGACATTACATTCTGAATGGAGTACTGACCCCATCACCGCCACAGCCGAAGTGCTCGTAACGAAGAATTATGACTTTACCAAGCCTCCAACATTTGCGCAGGGACTGGGCCGCATTCTCGGAATAGGCATTTTGCTTGCTGAAGGCGAGGAGCACAAAACACAGAGGCGGAATCTTTCTCCCGCCTTTTCGTTTCGCCACGTAAAGGATGTCTATCCAATCTTCTGGCAGAAAGCTCGTGAGCTTGTGGACTGTCTTGCTGTCGCTTCAACCGCCACAGATGGAGGTTCGAAAGAAAGCATAGGAGATKCGGTGCCGCAACATGCACCTGGCACAATAGATGTCGGTGACTGGACTTCCAGAGCGACTCTGGACATCATCGGTGTGAGTGGCATGGGTGAGTTCCTCTTGACTGTCAATCTGCAGCAGGGAGTGGTGTTAATCGTTGTGTGTTTCAACAGGTCAAGATTTCAATTCCCTCGCAGACCCAACAAACAAGCTCAATAAGATCTACAAAAGCATTTTCGATGGAGGGCGTGGAAGCCGGTTTATGTGAGTGCTCCTTCGCCCGGTGTTGCTCCATATGGCGAACTCTGACGTTAAGCAGACAAGTTGCTGGATTATTCTTACCAAATTGGCTACTGAAGCGTTTGCCTCTGAAGCGTAACCAGGAGCTCACAGATGCAACCGACTACATCAAGCAAGTCTGCCGAGACCTGATCTCCAAGAAAAGGGAGCGCATGGAGAAAGGTCAGGCTAGCGAGGTTGACATACTCTCCGTGGCCCTCAATTCCGGCGGCTTCACGGACGAGAATCTAGTGTGAGTGCAAAAGGATGTCATCGCAGTCTTATGAAAGAGGCCTTTGCTGGCTCTCCACGATCGAGACGGACAATCTTCATGAAACCCAAACTCTTGCATTTGTAATACTCTGCTAACTTCTCAAAGTCAGCAAATGATGACGTTTCTCCTGGCCGGCCACGAAACAACAGCGACTGCCATGATCTGGGCAATCTACCTCCTCTGCAAGCACAAAGACATCCAAGATAAGCTTCGGGAAGCCGTCCGCGCCAAGATCCCATCTCTCGATCACGACATTACCCCCAACGACATCGACGACTGCTCCTATCTGCAGGCGTTCTGCTCAGAAGTCCTCCGGTTATGGGCTCCTGTAGGTCTAACAATGAGGGTTGCAGCGACGGATACCGTCATAGCCCAGCATGTTATTCCGAAGGGAACCACTGTGATCCTGTCTCCTTGGGCGATCAACACTTCCAAGGAGCTCTGGGGCGATGACGCGCACGAGTTCCGACCCGAGAGATGGCTGAACGAGGACTCCCGAGCCAACCAGAACGGAAATGCCAAATCAAATTACGCCTTTTTGAGTAAGTTGTTCCCATCTCCTCTACATGCCTATTCAGCTTCACACTGACACTTTCAAGCATTCCTTCACGGTCCACGAAGCTGTATCGGACAACGTTTCGCTCAAGCAGAGTTTGCCGCTCTAGTGGCTGCTTGGGTTGGTAGATACGACAGCTCATTTGAAGAGGGTAGTCCCCTCTCCCGAGGAGAGCTTGAGATCAAGGGAGGCATCACTGCGAAGCCCAAGGGAGGTCTTTGGTGCACGTTGAAGGAGGTTCCGGGTTGGTAGACCGGCCAGCCAGCTGGAAGTTTTCGCGACACGGCAGAATCAGAAAACAGCACTCATTTCAGCATTACAAGTACTATGTCCAGCGCGTGTTCCGTCTCAAAGTTGCGAAATCAAATCAGGTGATGGCCGAAGAAGGCGGTCTGCATGAGAGAGAAGATCAAAGCTAAGCTTTTGCTTGACTATGCATGTTGTGACCGCACAAAGCTTGGCAAATGGCGCGGGATGGGTACCTGCGCCTGATCACCCTCTTAGCAGGAAAGGGCCTTTTGGCACATCAAAGGCTCCCTCGAGTCAGAGTACCGCAGCATGATGGACGTGTCGCTTGAGATTGGATCGAGGTGAGTGAAGAGAGCGTGAGAATGCTGTGCCTCAATGTTTTGTTCGATGACTGCACGATCCAAAACGCCATCGTCTCTGTCGCCTTCATCAACCACTCTGGTGCTCGTTCGTTTCGAGGTTACTAGTGCCGTAGGCTGCTATACACACTGCTAGACATAGACCAGTGTTCGAAGCTAGTAGTTGCCTGGAGCAGGCTTGTATTTCTCGTTCTGAATGACCTCAATCCAGTAGCCTATACGAGACACATTAGCATATGCCCTCGTTCGCCGAAATTTATAACAACATACCGTCTGGGTCGAGCACAAATGCCACGTTCTTCATTCGGCCATCTGTCAATCGCTTCTTCCACGAGACGCCCTTCTCCTCGAAGCGCTGGCAAGCTGCGTTTAGATCGTCGACAGATACACAGACTGGACAGCGAGGATTAGCGATTTCTGAGATGTTTCCGATGCCGACAGAGGTATAGCGTAGCCCGAGAGACAACCACTATGACTTCTGCCCTTGAGTACTTACTGTGTCCAAATCCTAATAGCCTACTGTCAGCGGTTGTTCGAGTTATCTTCCTTGCAGTCGCTCGGCTTACCTTGAGGCTCAGCATTACCGTCGTGGTAAACCTTGCCCTCTTCTTTCTCAGTGCCATAGTTCCAGGTCAATTCCAGAATCTGGAAGTAAAGTAAAAGCATTAGCTGCGTCAATGTTCTTCGATGGAGAAATGGAGGCGAGAGTCGTATGGACTAGGCTCTGCTTCCATGCGCGCAAGCCACCTGCTCTGAAATCTACTTACGCCTTCTCTGCTCGCCACAGGATTAACACCATTGACGGAGTCGTCGCTCTTTGGCTTGCCACCATAGCCAAGGAAGTACAGGTTGAATCCAGCGGCTTCATTCTCCGATGAGCGGAGGAAGGTCATGCCCATGATGTCCTCGTAGAATTTGAGGCTGACGTCCTTGTCCTTGACTCGGATCATGGAGTGGTTCATGCGGTAAGTGGAGACGTCTGTCTCCTTGACGTTCTCCGTCTCGTTGACAGGGTTCTGAGCGATAATCTCAACCCAGTACTCGTCTGGACTAGATAGGAAAGGAGCAGTCAGCATTTGACTGCTTGGAGAGGTAGATAAACTTACTCAAGAGCAAAGGCAATGTGATGCATACGGCCATCTTTGAGCTTCTTCTGGAACTTGTACCCGGCGTCCTCGAGACGTTGGCAAGCGGCTTGAATGTTGTCGACGCTTATGCAGATGTGGCCGAAGCCCTTGCCAGGCTCCTTGTTGCCGTTGGCGACCTTGAAGTTCGGGTCGCTTTCAGTTCCTGGTATCCGTTAGTTCCAATTCCCCAACGAGGGGCTATCTCATTTTGTAAATCGATGAGCAAGGCTTGCGATACCGTACTGCAGGATCATTAGCAACGCTCCATCCTATCAAAAGCAGAAAAACTGACATTGTGGGTTAGCTCGACGATGCCCTCACGGTCTGTCCAGTGGCTGCCATGAGAAGCAGACTTTGGGGAATCGTATGCCATGAAGTATAAATCGAACTTGTTGTCCGGGAACTCGAACTTGTTGACTTGAGACATGCCGAGCTTCTCATAGAACGCAACACTGGCCTTTGGGTCTTTTACCCTAAGTGGAGGTCAGCGAAAAGAGAGGCGGCCGTTGTTCGACTATTTTGGCTTGCCTCAGCCTATGCCATTGTTAGTATCACTATCATTGCCTTTGGTGGATGGCTAGAAATACATGGTATGGTTGAATTTGTAGGAGCTGGGATCCGTCATCTTGGCGGCTGTGGTGTAGTGCTTCGCTATAGAGAGGTGTTTGGTGGTCAAATTGAGACGCTTCAGGGGCGAAAACATATATCAAGCAGTTGTAGACTGGTGAGGATTGGATGGAGAGAAAGACTTCAATTCTGTTTTGATGGAAGTAACGATGACGTCTGAAGAAGCACCCCTCTCCCCTAGAAGTAGAAGCGAAGCCACCCCTCTTCAATTCTCCCTCCCATGTCATAGAAAGATGGCCTGCTAAACGGGTAGTGTGTCTCGGTGCCAGGCCGAGAGGAGCAGATCGTTCTAGCGTCTGTTCATTCGATTCATATGCACGGCGAGAGTTGCACAAAAACCCAGTGAATGTGACATGTAGGTAAAGTGCCGCCGCAGTGAATGAGACGACCTTCCGCCTTTGGGCACGTGCATGTATTGGAGATCCACAATCTGGAAGCGACATCGCTTCGTCCCTCTGGTTCCTGCTTTGTGGTTCATGCATGACAAACACTGTACCACGGGGAGAAAACAATCCATTGATTGCCGCAGTATTTCACCAACATCGACATCAACAACGCCAACCAACTTCACACTCGGCACTTACCTTATTTCTGTATAACTTGCTGCCTGGAACGAGGCAGCCACGCTGGCGGCACTTCAACCCCGCCTCTTGCTTCGACCCGCCCGCGTCCGACGAGTCCGCGCGATCCACATCCACCTCACTTGCCGCGACCACCACCGATACTGCCGTCGCGCGAACTTTTCGACTCATACACCCTCACGACAATCTACTCTCACCCTTCGAGGCCTTCTGCCTCTCAACACCAGACCCCGGCCAACTCCGACAGTATCATCCATAATGGCCGACGAAGTGCGCGGCGACATGACGCTCGACCAATATGAATTCCCCCAGAGCCGACTGCGACGACGGATATACACAGAGGGCCGCACGCCGTTGATCCTCATCGCCTGTGGATCTTTCTCTCCCATCACTTTCCTCCATCTGCGCATGTTCGAAATGGCTGCCGACTACGCACGATTCAACACCCAGTTCGAGGTCGTCGGCGCCTACCTATCATGTGTAGGTGACGCATATAAAAAGACCGGCCTCGTCAAGGCAGAACATCGGATCAACATGTGCTCGCTCGCCGTACAGCAGAGCACGTGGATCAGTGTCGATCCCTGGGAGGCCCTACACAGCGAGTATCTCGAGACGGCCAAGGTGCTTGATCACTTTGATCACGAGATAAACGAGGTGCTTGGAGGCGTGGACACACCGGATGGAAAGAAGAAGTGCCACATCGCTCTACTGGCCGGTGCAGATCTAATTCAGACCATGAGCACACCTGGAGTGTGGGCGGCCAAGGATATCGATTACATCCTGCGTAAATATGGCGCGTTCATTGTGGAGGTAAGTGTTCTTATATGCGTTGTTTGCGATCGAGTAGAGTTGTCTGACCAGCCCACAGCGATCTGGCACAGACATGGACGAGGCGCTTTCAGCATTACAAGCTTGGAAAGACAACATCTGGGTAATTCAGCAGCTGGTGCAAAACGACATCAGCTCCACCAAGATTAGACTCTTTCGCCGGCGCGACATGTCCATTCGCTACTTGGTCCCGGAGCAGGTTGTCGATTACATCGAGGACCACAACCTTTACGACGATGACGGCGCCGTGAGTGGTGGGAAAGATCGCAAGGCCGGCGAATCTCGCGGTGTGGCACCCATTGCCAGCTCTAGCAAGCCCCAGGAGTAGTGATGGAAACGTGAATGATTCAAGGCTGGCGTATGTGGAGTATGACAGGCATCCGGCGAGGTAGCCCAGGGTTGACGAATTACGACATTGGCGTGGAAATAGCATGAAGATGCGCGCTGTCCTGCAAAGGAACGTCCGGAAGCGGCTGCTTCTTTGAGAAAGCATGAACTCGAGTCTACTGTGTTAATAGTTATACGATTCAAGTCTCGCGCAGCGTCGCGCGTTCCAAAATTCCGCATTTGGTCAATGCCTTGAGGTGATGTTGAGCTCGGCGCAAGGCATAGACAGTCATTCCGAGAAAGCTCGCGGCTCGTCCACAGAAAGATGCAGCCAAGGTGAATATGTCTCTATCACGTTAGCTGTACTGACCGGCAATCGTTGAGGATGTCTCGCCCTGCGAGGATGATGTGTGTAGTTCGACTGAAGAGCCTTTCATGACCAGAGCAGAAATTCGCGCCTGAGACGGACTGTCTTGTGAAGTAGATACCAGTTTCTCAGTTGAGTTTCAATATCTCGCCGCGAATTCTCCCTCCTCACCTCCTAGGGTATGTACAAGACGGTAGGACTTTTGAGGCTTTCCTCTATCGTTCAAACTCCTTAGAATACATGACCATCCTCACTGTGGCTGTGGCTCATGGAAGCCAATCCTTCCGTTTCCCGATGTCTTCAATTACGGTCTGAGAGTGCGGAGACCGTCTCTGGAGGGAGCTGTGGCCCTCTTGAAGCTCTGCAAACAACGTGTTAGCCGTGGGTGTGTTCGCAGTGTCCTCGTGTTGGCGATCGAGTAACATACGCTGTCGCATTCCTCCCACGCTCTTCCTGCACCGAACCCAAGTCCGGCCCACACTGGGAACGATCTTCGCTTGAAAAGCAGTACGGAGAAGATCACACCAAATGACGCGCCGAGAGTGCTCCTGATGAGCAGAGTGCTGAGGCAGTGGTCCCACTACAGAGCAGCGATCAGTATGGCTTCGTTCCTAGTATTTACCAAGCCCATTGCCGGTCTTGTGCCCACCTTCTCATTCAGAAGCGCTTCACTGAGCGGTCGACTGGGGCGGTTTGGTGGAGGCACCGTAGCAGCATTGGAGGAGGTCGTGTCGGCCATTGTGTGGGATCAAGAACTGAGGACCTTCGATGGCGTGGCGAAGGAAAGTTTGGAGGTGTCGAAGGTCGTGGATGGCGGTGGTGAAGTGCAGCAATGGGTTGGCGGAAAGAGAGAGGGTGGTGCTTCAAGGTCGTCGCTGTTGCTGATGCTGTCGCCGATCACTGGTCCAAGCTCACCAGAAAGTTGGACGCCGGCTTTGGAGATAAAAAAGTTCAGCAGCTTCTACGACATCACAGTATATCACCCTAGTCGCCCGACTTGGAGGATTGTACATTATGGGCGCCCCTAATATATCCGCATCGTCCTCCCTGGACCGATTGAAGGCCTTGGATGCTCTCCCGGATCTGGCCTCGCAGCTGCAGGAAGCAAAGCAGCTATGCGACAATCGTGCTCGCGCCGAGATGATCTTGAAATGGTTAATGACAAAGTTGAAAACATCGGACGAGGCGCGAAAGAACGACTCATCATGGACTCTCTGTGCTTCTACAGTGCGACTGGTACCAGCACAGAGGATCGCTGTTTTGTCACATGGACTTTTGCCGGCGATCCAACAAACCTGGGCAGCATCTGATGTATCTGATGCTACTATCCGTGCAATCGCGCGGCTATTTGGACTCTTGCTTGGGCTTAGAAAGGGTGCGGATGGAGCTGCTATCAAGTCATTGCTGAGCGTGAAAGGCGATACTRCGGCAATGATGTGCGGTGACTGGTATCGACATGTCTACCACAACTTTTCCCAGGGAGGAGAAACGTCTGTGATAGCCGTAGAAGGACTGCTGGAACCAGCTTTACAGCTTTGGGAACTTCGGAAACACTCCGAGGAGGACGACACTTCGTTCAATAAACACTGTTTGGCGCCGGTCCTACTGCTGCTTGCGCAGCTGCGCAATGCCAGCATCCCAACATCCGCCAAGCGGAAGAGGGGACATGACCTCGCCGTCCCGACTCCCACCAGAAGCTATGAACACGCCCTTGAATCTTTGCTGGCTAGACATACAATCCTTCCCGCTAGAACGGTGTTCAGTCGCAAGCACGAGCAACAGGCTCGGCGTCTCCAACCCGGCCAGCGAAAGATGTTATTGCAGCCCGCGATCAAGGAAAGGTTGTCATCGCTGATGGAACTGATTGAAAGCGGAACGTCTGGGACCCCCTTGATAAACTCGCTCTGGCTGGTGCTCGATGTAGCTATGCGATCTGTTTCGACACCTACACCACGGCATCGTCTAGCAGAACGTCCGTGGATTGAGGCTATCTTTGCTGCCCTTAGCGACTGTGTCGCCAGCCAAGGCAGGCCACTCATCAATCGTATTCTCATCGACCTGTTGGAGATTGTACGACGCAATGGAGCTGGACATACAGCACTGTCCGCTCATACGCTCACCGRCCTGATCAAACAGCATGCAATTACTGAAAGCGCCAGCAATAAGGACGTGGACTGGCATTTGGTCGCAAAAGTCGTCGAGCTCGACCCTGATGTCCTTACCAACACGAGTCTGTCCGAGCAATTGTTTGATGCAATCGGTATGGATACGGATCACCAATCGAGCCCGCCGGCCACTCTATGGAGAGATGATATCATAGTTCCAACCATGAAGGCTTATGCTCGTGGAAGAAGTCTTTTTGTCTTCGTGGATATGTGGCACAAGCAACTTCTTCGGCCGCGGAGCACAAAGCAGCCATGTGTATGGGAGAGTCTGAGCGCGCCCTTTGCGGATATTCTGGAAGAGTATGCGTTGGCGGAACAAATTATCGCCCAGATTGATCGCTTCTCTGTGCCAGTGAGTGCGGCATTGGAAGCTGAGTCGAAGTTGACCAACGCAGAGGTAGAGTCTACTCTTATTGCCAACATCATACTACTTGAATCACTGCTCAGTGGCGCGCGAAGTGACGGCTTGATTTCGAGCCTACAAGACAAGCWGCACGCCATTCTACACAATTCGATTGACCTGGCTAGCCTTAAAGGCTTCAAGTCTACCATTGCGATGAGTGCTCACTACTGGAGCTTGCTCACGCGGGCCTTTCAGCTTTGGTTCCCTTTCTGGGCTACTAGACAAGACGATAGTACCGCTGTTGAGCGTGAAGGAGTGGCCTTACTTGCAAGCAAGGCATTGAAGCATGCGCTTGCTCAGTGCTCGTCATCAGGGACTGACGAGACGCGCAGCCACTCCTTGGATACCGCACGCGCAGCCAGAGGATTTGTTGCCAGTATATGTGCCTGCTTCCAACACTACGGAGGAGAAGATGGATGCGCCGGTCAGTGCGAAAAGGCCGTGGAGCACATTGTCAAGCACAAAGTGGGCGCCGCTTCTGTTCTCGTCCGGCGGCAAGCCTTGCTCTCCTCTCTAAAGCCAAGTGCATGCAAAGAGCTCCTATCCTCGTCGTCACTTCTCACGGTCGATGCTGGGGTTGAGGACTATAGCACTTCGACTCCGATCGAGGCTCTGCTGGACTCTTCTCGCGGCTCCAGCAAACAGCGAATTTACGAAGATGTGGTATCCACCTTATTGGCAAAACTGAAGGACAGCGAAGATGAGTTGCGGCTTCTCTCAACACTCGCGGGTATGGATATGCTCTCGATCGAACAGGTACAGCGCGTTGAGATACTGGACTCGGTCTCACAACTTCGCGAAGTGCCGCAGGGCCCGGATGGAGTAGTGCGATTGCAGGCTCGCTTTGCTGTGCTTCTGAAGCTGTTGGCGCTGCCTTGCCAAAATRCCCTCCTTTTGACAGATCCTTCAACCATCTGGAAGCTCACCAGTCTTGTCGAATTGCCTAGGGTAAAGGCGGACAATCCAGACAATGATACTTCACAGCTCGAGCCGCTCGCAAATGTGGACCTCGTGGAGCAGATAGCACGCTGCATCCTTAAGTCGTTGTTGGCCACACAGGACAGTCAGAAAAGTCAAACGACTCTGGTGGGACTTTCGCAGCTCATAAAAGATGCCATAAAGGCAGGCGCAAAAAGCGGCAAGCTCACTGCTTACGATGGGCAGCTAGCTTTTATCAGAGTCGCCATCACGATGATAGAAACCAGCGCCAAGGATGATATCAAGAAGCGCTTGGTATACAGAGCATCAAAGACTGCCAAATTGTACCTGGATACCCTCTTGGCAGAATGCTCGTCGGTTTCCGGCGATAAAGGAGCACAGCTTACAAGGGATCATGGAATTYGTGCCATTTCGGCTTTACAGGCACTGCTAGCTGCGCCCAATTCCTTCATCGAGCTATCAGGTATCGACTCGGCAGATTACACGAAGCGGCTGTACAAGTCGGCTAGCCAACTCGCGTCGCCTTCCCGCGTTCTGGATGATCAAATACTGCAGTCAAGACTTCTAGCAGTCTGTTTCCAGGTGCTCTGTCGTCGCGCACCTGGCAAGAAGAATCTCACAGCAGTAGCGGAAGATGTCCTTCAGCGCGATCTGAAGCCTAGAGATCTCGTCACAGTATTGCTAGCGTACGAGGAATCTTTCAAGCAGGCCGATGCTGAGTGGAAGCTAACAGCCATCACCACTCGAACGAAGTCGTCATCCTCATTTCTCCAGCAAGCCGTCATTAGAGCATTGACAAGGGAAGACGCCGAAGCTATACCTTCTGCCAAGGACATTGTATCGCACACTCTACAAGCAGCGACCTCTTCCGAGACACCTCTGGCTGCCCGGCGAACAGCTCTCCAGACCCTGACTCTAGTATTCAAAGATAAAGCATTCCTGACGACCCAACACACTATCGAACAGACTCTTTCAGGTCTGCAAGAAATGTTCTCATCAAGCCACGCTGCAGACGTTGGCGCAATTTACCTCGACATCTGCCAAGTCCTGACAGTGATCCTGGCACAACACAGATCACGCCTACAGGGTCGCTTCCACCTCGTTATTGGTGCACTGCAGCAGCTCACCGCCCACCTCTTCRGCGACAGCAAAGCGGGAGTCCACCAAGCGAGATCTTTAGCCAAGCTACTGGAATCGTTCTGCAACCCTCCAGCTCTGCGATACAGAAAAGGAGGCAAACCTTCGGAACTCGTGGACGAAGCCAAAAAGGCCCAAGCGCATGCTGGACAATTTGCACAATACCTCCTTCACTTTTACTGCAGTTGCGTTCTGACGGGTTCTTTGGGAGAGTGTGTTCGGGAAGCGCTTCTTCCTGGTCTGTACGCTATGATTGAGGCCATGGAAGCGTACAATGAGGATGGGGTCAAAGTGCTAAGCTCTGCGGCTAGTAACAGCGAGAGGGCTGTCTTGAGGTCTGTGTATGAAGATTGGAAGCGGTTTGGGAAGTGGGAGGGTGTTTGAGAGTTTAGTACGAGTGGGACGATAGATGTATCTATATAGGAGTCGATAGGAGAGCGAGTCCCTGAGCCAGCCAGCCACGTAGGTAAGGTAGCAGTAACATCGACGGCCACTGGCCAGCGCTTCTTCCTAAAGGTCTTGACCTTTGCAAAACGTGATTATATACGTTCAAGTTTGCCTGGTACCAGTTCTACCCAGAATATTCTCACAGCTGCGGTGGCCGAGTGGTCTAAGGCGCTGGTTTTAAGCACCAGTGGAGCAATCCGCGCGCGTTCAAACCGCGTCCGCAGCATCATCTATTTTTTTTAGCGTCGTCTACATCTTTTTAGCACCGTCTACATCTTTTTAGCACCGTCTACACCTTTTTAGCACCGTCTACACCTTTTTAGCATCGTCTACACCTTTTTAGCATCGTCTACACCTTTTTAGCATCGTCTACACCTTTTTAGCATCGTCTACATCTTTTTAGCATCGTCTACATCTTTTTAGCATCGTCTACACCTTTTTAGCATCGTCTACATCTTTTTAGCATCGTCTACATCTTTTTAGCATCGTCTACATCTTTTTAGCATCGTCTACATCTTTTTAGCATCGTCTACATCATTTTAGCACAACCTACTTCCTTTCAGCACCATCTATTTCGTTTTAGCACTGTCTATTTCTTTTTATCGGCGTGCGGCGATTTTGTTCCGCTCTACCTTGTTCACGTTTTCAATTTAAATTACCTCATGTCAGGATCACTGTGCTTGTGCTTGCAGCTGTAGGAAGTACGGTATACAACACATCCGGTGGAAGAGCCGCCCCGCCCGTCTCATGCCTTTTGACTGTCGAGCTGC
Source organism: Ramularia collo-cygni (assembly GCF_900074925.1). Lineage (NCBI taxonomy): Eukaryota > Fungi > Ascomycota > Dothideomycetes > Mycosphaerellales > Mycosphaerellaceae > Ramularia > Ramularia collo-cygni. The sequence goes on along the minus strand of NW_019716257.1, from coordinate 1,761,560 downwards.
ATTCTCCTTTTCGAGTATGGTTTGAAGCTCCATTGGAACATCTCTGACCTCCATGCTGAAAAAGGCTCCGATGTTCTGGGCATGGGTATTCGAGCTGTGCTCGGGCCTGTGGCGGTATGTGTCATTGGAGACGCCAGTTTGTCTCCATGCCCATGGAGCTCCGTCGTGCTATGTTAATACATCTCACTCTGGCATAGCTTTAGTTCGGGACTATGACTGTATACGAACAGCTTTCTCCTTGCATCGGAAGTTCCTACACTCACCGAGAACCTCCATCAAAACCCAGAATTTGGTTGCAAATAAGGTACTCCTTCCAGGAGAATTTCTGTGGTTCTTGCACACACCACATGTCCTGCGTTCGGCAATGCGTCTTGTTGACGCGCGGAGTCCATCCGCACTACGCCCTCAGACAGCAATGGCGTGCTTAGCTCCCAAGTATGTACGAAGGGGACGATGTTTCTCATTTTGGGAGACCTTTTGGGATTGGGCGCAGTCCATGCAGCTAAAGCCATCCATCCTTGGAAGACATCGACGGGGAGCGTCTATGCAGCTAGAGCCGCACGTTCCTGGATGACAGGACTGGATTCCGTCCCTGCAGCGAGAATCACGCATTGGCAGACCCAGGCTTGTTGAGGTTGTAAATAATGCCATCCTCCCCAGCATGAAACATTGTTCTTGTCCGAAAACCGTCCCGCCCTTGGTACACAGAGTCGCAGTTGCTGAAGGATACACCATGACTTCAATGCTTCATCTTGACTACACCTTGGCCGATCTTTTCCGCAAGGCGGGAGTCAATGGTCGAATGATTGGGAGCACTCACCATCCTTGGGCACACATCGATATTCATCCTCACTGGCCGCGTGAGTCCTGCTTTGCACAGGATGAAGATCCACTCGCGTATGGGTCCACGATCGCAGAACGAGAACGGTTCTGTCGCTCTGAGCTCGAGTTTTGGCCGATGAAGGGTGCATTCGTCCTCGGCAACATGGAGGTCATACTGTTCCGCTCTTCTGCAAACTCCAGCGACCTCAATCATCCCTGGGGTCGTTTGCCACCGGAGCAGCGACCACAAGCACGATTCATCGATCTCGACCAGGGTCTTGCAAAAGCAAAGCAGCAACTCGAATCCATCACGGACCAGCGTAAGCTGGTCTTCGCGTACCCTTGCGAATGGATGGACGGACTAGAGTGCGTTGTCGACCCGAGTCTGGCCTTTCGCCTCGAGTCCAAACGCTTTCTCTGCCAGAACAACATCCCTACGCCGACATTGGAAATGCTCAGCTTGCACGGAGAGTACCTTCGACGCCTTGAAACCAAAGAGCTTCCGTTCGTAGTYAAGTTCCCTCAGGCGAGTAGCTCTTACGGGACGTTCCTCGTGACTTCATCRAAGCAGCGCAAAGAGATGCTCGCCAGCGTGGAGCGCTTCAGACTTCGAGGGGGCGACGAGATACAAGTATCGTCGTACGTGAAGGCAAAGCACAATTACTGCGTCCAGTGCTTCGTTTCGCCCGATCTGAGAGGCGATCAACCGCTGATCATTGCCGTCACATGGCAAATGTTCACCGGGGACGGAACAGGGTCGGGCGCCATCATTGACTACGCCGAGCAGGACGACCTTCGCGCGTCGCTTTGCTGCATCACGGCCCAGACCATCGAAGCCCTGCCGATAGAATTCGTGGGCTGGATTGGCATTGATGTGCTGGTTGATGAGGTCGGAAGACAGTACGTCATTGATCTCAATCCTCGAATGACAGGATCCATGCCCATCTGTCTCCTATCCCGCTATTTCTGGAAGGAGCAGCAACTGCGCTTTGCTCAGACTGGCTCGTTCAGCTATGTGGGACGGTCGGAAGATGTGGATGACCTGCTTCGAGAAGACGTCGATGCGGGCGCGGTTGTAATCATTGCGAATGTGACGATTGATGACAACAAACCCCTCGTCCAAATTTGGCTGGTATGGGCAGCGGCAGATGAAAATCTGCTCTCAGAGATGTACTACCGGATCTGTGGCCGTCTTGGTTGCATGGAATCCTAGGAGACAGGAGGTCCTCTCTTTGGCTGGGGCGATTTAATTCAGTGTACTGGCTCATCGCGATGCACTACCCGGTGGGTGTAGTGCAGCACCGCTTTGCAGAGCTCCGCAGCGGAAGCTGAATCGACACATTGGCGAACTGGAGCCGTCCGCACGTGAATATAAGTAGTCTTCTACCAATTCATAGCTCTCTCGATGCACCTCACTCACTCATCATACCATCGAAGTGACGTCTCGACATGGCAGACTTGTTTGTCTGTTCTGTTGGTTCACTCGGTTAGCTGTAATCGTCTAATACGGAGTCCGTTGTGCAGGATGAACCACGCAGGTGGTCAGAGCAAGAACCAGATTGAAGCGATCAGAAAACATGCATACTGCCATACTGTCTCAAGACTGTGTAGGAACTACAGATATGAGCTAGGCTGGAGCAGTGCGCACTTCTTCTCGATTGGAATTGCACGCGGATTCTCGACCTGTCCTTCTTGTTCGGTCGCTCATTCACCCTCAACAGAGGTCTGCGTCCAGTGGGTCGGTTAAGGAGTGAATTGCTCGGTGACTTGTCGTGTCGTAGACTTTACTTGGTGTCCTTGATTGCCCTCCTCCAAAGCCGGAACCCAGAATCCCCATCAGATAGGACGACTTCAAAGTTATCCCCACTCTCCGCCCGCCCGCCGCCACCTCAACGGCACTGCACTTCATCACCAACCCAATCAAGCATCACGCACAGCGTACTGCTTTCGGGCAGCCCAACGCTGTCATCCTCTCATGCACTGACACCCACTGCACAATCCCGATCAGCTCAACTCACTGTGCAGGCGCGCGCCACCGCAGGAGTACTGATTGTGTGGTTCAGGCCCACTCTGGTTGCCACCTTGGGCAGCGCGCACGCATCGAACTGCAGGTGAGAAAGCCGTCCGTGGATTGGTAGGGCTTTGTCTCCATCACAGCAAAGCATGCAGAACGAACGCAGCGCAGAGCCAGCCATGTACGTGGAGCGCCCATCGGGCCGGCCGACGATGCAGGACGAAGGTGAGAGAAGCCCGATGGAAAGTTGACTTAGGGCTTCAAAACATCGGCTGACAAATCTCACAAAAGCTCAGCCACAGGCGCCACTTCAGGCCAATACGGACCTCGACACACGTCGAGTATCTCGCTTTGCACATCCTCAGCATCATATCCATCGTGAGTCATCTTCTCGGGGCTGCCTGATGCCCCGTCGAATACTACTGGATACTGACAGTGGAGGCAGCAGCCTTACGAGGAAGCCAGCGGACTCATCCGAGCGGATCTCCTGCTACAAGTATCAACGCGTATACCGACGGCCGCAGCCTTCTAGACCCGGTCTTGGCTTGGCACAAAGGTCAAGACAGCACATCGCTCGCCGCATCTGCGCAGCAACACCCCTTGCCACAATCCAGGACCATCATTTCTCCGGATCTCTGGACTGGTGATTACTTCTATTCGGGGGTGGACAGTACCGCCGCGTCATCGCCACTGGGCGACTACAAGTATCAAGCCCGCGATTTTGCTCCATCATTGCTGGAGACGTCCAAGCCGCGCTTCATGAATCCACAATCGCCAGAAATGCAGACCCCTCCACTGAGCGCGCATCCCTCTCCCAACAACGCAGCCATGGAGGAGCAGACATCCCGGAAGCGCTCACACTCCGTCATGTCGTCCGGCGRGAAGGATTTCCAACAGCAGATGATTGCGGCTGCCAATGCACATCATGCCGTTCTTGCGAATGGCGCTCGACCAGGAAGTCGTTCCGMATCAGTGACTTCAGCTGGTGTCGAAACTGACGGGTATTCTGGGAGAGGTTCCCGAGCCTTCAAGCGAGGCGATCCTCCTCAGAACGAACACGGAAAGTACATTTGCGATTACACCGAGGATTGCCGAAATGTCACGTTTGACAGAAAGTGCGAATGGAGGTGAGTTGTTCAATTCCGGTGGACGCAGACTTTACGACGATTCGCTACTTTGATCATGAACTGAAATGCTAACTGCCATCACCAGCAAACACATGGATAAGCACGACCGTCCTTATAGATGTCCTCACGAGTCGTGTGGCAAGCTCCAAGGTTTCACATATAGTGGAGGTCTCCTACGGCATGAGCGAGAGGTCCATGGAAAGCATGGCGGCCCAAAGGCGCAACTCATGTGCCCTCATGCTGACTGCAAACGTCATGCCGGCAAGGGCTTCACGCGGAAGGAAAATCTCAACGAACACCTACGAAGGGTCCACTTCAGCAGAAACCCCGACTCACAGGACGCTGGGCTTGGAGCAGATGAAGATGTCGATGTCGACTCAGCCGCCCAGGACGCCATTGCCGCACTGAATGCATCGGGCTCGGCCAAACGGAAACGTTCGCTGGATGATGACCTGGGCAATACATCGGACATCACTCTTCTGAGGCAAGAAATTGCAATGCTTCGAGCGGAGAACGATCGGAAGGATGCGGTGATTCAAGAACTCACTCGACAATTGGCGCATTATTCGCAGAACATCGAACAGGTCATACAGGAATCCGTCCCAGGCTACCAACAAGGTTAGTGGCTGATGTGTAGGTTGAAATCTGGAKAACAAATCGGATCGATCAGAGCGTGATGCTCTTCAAGGACGAGAACATCTCGCATGTTGCATGGACCGGAGTTTGGAGCATGGTTTAGGAGCGGACGGGTTGATTGTGGCGGAGCATATTGAAATTCTGCTGCCTAGAAGGAAGGCACGACGCATCGATACCCCACACAGTTTGCTAGGTTATTTACCAATAATATATCTCGCTTTCGAGAGGATGACGGCACTCAAAAATCTGGATACATGGAGCATGCGAGGTCTCTGGTGAGTCGGGTAAGATCAAGGACGTTGCATGCAGGGTTCGAACGCTCAGCTCCTTCGCAGCGACTGTCTTGACCGAGTCCGTCGATTCTGACCACCAGCAAGAGCCTTGTACAGACTGACGAATTGTAGACTGCGTCTCGGCTCCCGTGTGATGTTCTCAATATCGTCACATTCATAGCGATGCTCAAGCTGCCTGCGGTAATGGTCCTCGACTGTGAACGATTCCCTCCAATCGCTTGGCAATGTCTTTCCCTTCTTGTTTCGACTCTGATGTCTGCCCCTTTGCTTCCGGGGGGTTGGTTACCATTCGCAGTAACGTCGCAGCCTCATAGTCTGTCAGATCATGTCATCTTCTGCTGCCGGCATAGTAAGAGATCACTTCTTCGATTCTTTGGGAAATATCACATGCCGCCAAGATAGTCAGTTACATCCACGAGTCTTATAGTGGCGTGCATGCCTTATTTCAACTGTGCTGGTACGCCTTGTAGTCTGGAGTATTACATATTGACGATCTCCGGTGGCGCGGGAAAGATGGTATAAATAAGTTTACCGGTAGATTGAGTAGCACAGCTGTAGCTATCGAAAGGTTGAACTCGGAAAGCAACTCATAGTCGGCGGAAGGCTTGAGAACAGATCAGTACGAAACGACAGTCCTGTACCTGATCCCCGAAGTATCCCAATGCAGACAGACATCATCGTCTCAAGTCTCAACATCGATTTAGTCAGCCTTCTGACCTGTGGCCTCGTGCCCAGAAGAACATCATGTTCAACGCTGCTGGATACATTGTCTAGACCTAGTTCACCATGGATACCATGACTACCATGGCAGTTCGTAGCCCTCTCTGTGCCAGAACCGCCCAGTTTCAGCGATTCCCTTACTCTTGAACACTTCCCACTGCGAGAGATTAGCCACAAGCGTGTGAGTGAGCTAGAACGATGCGCATACCAATTGAGCGGCCGCAACATCAGGCTCCACGGCCTCAGGAAACTCAGCAACATCTGGATTCATTCCCGAGCGTACAATCCCAGGATGAAGCAACGTGACAACTACTCCTTGTTCCTGCAAATCACAGGCCATGCTCTTTCCCACACTGTTGACTGCTGCCTTGGAAGCTCTGTAGGCATACGATCCACCCGTAGAATTATCACCTATGGAACCCACTCTGCTGCTCACGATACCAACCTTTGCGTTCTCTGCTGCAAGGAGGTTTTCGAGCAAGCCCTGGGTGAGCAGCAGTGGCCCAAAAGTGTTTGTCTCAAAGGTCTTGGTCAGGATTTCCTTGTTCACGGTCGTGAGAGTATCTGTCTCCTTTGCAGACATGACGCCCGCTACGTTGAGCAAGACGTCGATTGATTTCCCGGCCATTTGAGCTTTGAAACCCGCGATTGACTCCTGAGATCGAACATCGAGACGGTGGAGTCTGCATTGTAGGGCTTGGAGTTTTTCGCCCACTACATGATCTGCAGCCTATCATGAATAAATGAGGTTAGTGAGCTGCTTCTATCTTGTGTTGGGACTTTGTTGCTTGTGGCCTGTTTGCTGGAGTTTGCGATTTCTTGCAGATTGGTTCATGTTGCATTGGTCTCCCGGGCAGTGATGGAGTAGTGGATTCTTACATGCACTTCATAACCCTTGGTACTGGTCAGTTTCAAATCTCGATGCAGCATTCGTCCCAACTCACCTCTCCGATGAGCAACTCGGCGATGGCGTGTCCGATACCTTTCCCGCCTTGTGAGCTCTTCCCGTTTCAAACATCTCTCCAGAGACTTCAGACTTACCCGAATTAGCTCCTGTGACGACTGCAATGGGCATGGTAAGGTAACTCAGTTGGGGCAATGTGGGCAGCAGAGAAGAGGGCCTGATGACATGGGTAAAAGTCGCAGCTCAACGTCATACGCTGCGCAACAGCTCCCCGCCAGTTAACTACATGCGTGGACGGTAAGTTTTTCAGAGCTTCTCTGCGTAAACGGCTTTCTCAGTCTCGACTCTCTGGCCCCACTGACCATGCTCGCCAGCAGACATTCACGAATTGGGTCTTGCTATTTATCTCACACGCCGCTACTCACCTTTCGTCTCACCACATGAGATGCAATTGTGCGCCGGCTTGGGAAAGGTGTGCCTGCAATTCACCGCTGTGCGGCGTTGATCTTTCCATTCTCTATTCTAGCCTGCGTCCTCGAGGGTTGCGATTCAACCCGAGACGTACTAATGCGCTATCCTCCGTTCCTGCAGAGAGATGGCGAGCTCCTGTGCTGTCCATCATGCGATATGCARGGGTATTGTACAATGTGACAAAAGAAAACGTTTCATGGTGGTCTGGTCTTCCACCAAGCATCCTCCCGAAGCAAAAGCGGAACCAGCGGCCGTTGCAACAAACAAGCGCGGCAAGGGTATAAAAAATGTATAGAGTATGCCTCCCTTCGTTCAAAACGCCAGTCGGGGTATCCCAACATAAATGCAGAAATAGTGTGCTTGTTCAGCGGCTGGACATGCTCGATGTTCGACTCAGTTGGCCCGGCGTGGGAATGTCGCCCTCTCTGTGTCGTTGCGTGCTCGAAGTTCGACTCAATCCAGGAGCCTCACTGCCGTCTCTTCGTCGTTGTAAACTGCCGCTTCGACTGAACATACGTCGGGGCCACATGCTGCGACCTTCTATTCTTGGTGATGGAGCGGACTGATCCATGATACCATATGCGTTGTCCGCCACAACTATCGGTTGTGGTGCCTCCTTCTTGATCTTGACAAACAGTTTCGCGTCGCGATATTGTTCGCCTTGGGGATTGAATAGCGGGAGGTGACGGAATCCTTGTTGTAGGCTGCTGAGTTTGGCTGTGAAGCATGCGAGAAGGATGCTGTTGTTCGATGTAGACCGGCGTGCTTCTGGTGCATGCCACACGGTCCACCGAACGAATATCAGACTGGGAAACTTCGTTTCGGCGGTCAAATTGATCGTCTGATAGAACTGTGGGTCAAAGCCATTGCCCTCAACGATCCGCGTTCGCTTTCTCAGCGGAGAGCCAATGCCGGAACTGCCGTCACGTGCCGACGCATCAGTGCCACCCTCGCCAGTTGCGATGCCGCGCGCCTTGTCGTCCGCGGTGAACATCTCAAACTCAATGTAGGTGTTCATCCCGCTGGCGGTGCTCTGGCTCCGCGGCCTTGGCAACCGCTGCGCTGAAATGATTTCAACGCTGAACTTTACGAGCTTCTTGCCTTTCTTCTCCTTCGTTTCCGGCGCCTCAGCGATGGTATCGGCGATCGGAACGTGTTTGGCATGCCGAAGCTCATCAGGCTTGAGCACATATCCTATGCGGTCTGGACCAGCAAACATCGCTTCATTGACTTGCTGGTGCACATCGTAGGTTTGCCAATTTAGCGCCGCCATTTGGACTCCGCGACGCCACGATTGCAATGGGTTGAAGTTGGACGAGTCTATTCTCCGCGCGCCAGGATAGACGCGCATCAAGTATCGCATGTTGTGCTTCTCCAATAGCAGCTTGTTGTTCTCTGGTTCCTTGTTGCAAAGCTTCTCAAATGTGTTCTCATTGAACGAGTAAACATGGTTGAACGAGCGCGCATCTGGCGCCCCGAAGCCATCGAACTTGATGCCTTGAGAATAGACACCGAGCTTTCCGAGCTCGGGAGTGATTCTGCTGGTCTTGTTGTTCTTCTTCATTCTTTCAATCGAAGCAGCTATCTCGTCGCTGTCATCTGCAGAGCTGCTCGGTGTTGTCATGGTAGAGCCCCGGGGCGTGGAAGCAGCGTTGTACTCTGACGGACTTGTTGCGACAGAGCTGGGTACCATCGGTGAGGACAGTGTACTCTGATTATCTCCAGACGGGGTGCGGACGAAAGTGGAAGTCAGGCYACGCGCTCGGCTGCGGCCATTGCCAGAATCGAACATGGGCTGCTCGAGATTCTCGGCGGCCTTGACCTTGACCAAAATCCTATTCTTGAGCTCATCGGGAGACGGCAAGCTGGTGGAGTTCGGGACAATCGGCTCGGTGACCATCATTGTGTTGAAATACGTCTTCATAAGTTCAACCATGGCCAGCTGTTGTTCGGGGCAGCAGTGCACCTCCAATGAGACGATAAGAGGGTACGGCGAGCTGTTGAACGCAAACTTGGCGATCACAGAAACGCAATCCTCAAATGGAATCTTGGTCGTCATGGTCCTTCCGTGTGTGACCATTGGTCGGCCGTTGTCACCGTCCCAGCAATCAATCTCAATGCAGCGACACCCTTTGATAAGCGCAGCGATGTAGCCCTCCACGCTGGAAACGCCTGCCACCTGTCGTCCCAACAGATATGTGTTGTGAGAGCTTGAAATGAAGTACTCATTGAGAGGTCGATCCAAGGTGGGGTCGCCCTTCGAAGCAGACACAGGTGCACTGTGTGACGAAGAGATGAAGTTCTGGAAGCCCTGCATGCTGAGGAATCGCTGCCCAGGAACGACTGGTGCATCAGGTAGGACCGGCCGATTGCTAGTTGGTCGCGAGTACCTTTCGAATACGTTTTCCCAGTAACTGCGCTCTTTGACGACATCGATGGCTTGCTCAACTCTCAAAAACTCCAGGAAGGTTGCCAGGTCCATGTCAAGATCTGTGCCGAACTTGATGTTTCTATAAATGTTCTGAAGATCTTTCCGGTCTCGGAATGAGCGCACAAAATTCCGGTATTCTTCATGGTCCAGTCCTGCGGCTTCATCGCTCGCGACGGCCTTGTAATGGGTCTTCACTGCGGAGTCTGTACAGTTGATCTCAAGATTTCGGCAGAGCCAACGAGCATCATCGAGCAGAACGCGTTGTTCGCTGTTTGGTTGCTTTCGTGCCATGACTCGTCTCCAGGCCATTGTCATGCTTTTCTCGCTTTTCTCAGGCGACGGATGAAGAGCATTCATGATTTCCGAYCGATCCTTGCTGACAATGCTCAATGCGTCTGTCCAGAGCTTAAGAATGTAGTCGTCGGGCATAATGACATGCATCGTCTTGATCGTTCGCCCTTTCGACCGCTCCGGCTCATCATAGACAATGGTCACCCAACGCGCTTCTTGCTCCTCGGGGATCTGCACATCGTCGCGAGTGTTCCGGGATTGCGCTCCAACGCGAACGTCCCGGACATCGTCTACAAAAAAGGATTTGCTCGGATTTGAGGAGTGCCAACACACTCTTGCGGTATTAGTGTCCAACCACAATTTGATACGTTTGGTGTGACCCTTGGTTGCCTTGGTGAGCCAGGTACCGTTTTCCAGAACAGTTGAGGTAGTAGGCGCAATACCACCCTCAAAAATGCCAGAAGTGTTGAATGGAATGTTGGGCCTGCCAACACTGATGCCTAGACCATTCTGACGTTCCCGGATTGAAGTCCTGATTGAAGACGTGTAGTTGGAATCTTCTTCGACGTCCTCCGCGGTGCTGTCTAGATCCAGATCCGAGACGTCTTGGCCGTAGTCCGAGGCTCCATTGCTGTCGCTACGACGGCGAACGAGAACGGGACCTGCGCTCTGGTCACGCATTCGCAAAGAGTGGGTGGTTGATGCTCTGCGCCGCAACCTGTTGGAAGCACCCCGCGACAGTCTTCGCATCAAACCTGGGCTTTTACCAACGGACATGGCCTCCGGGACGGTGCTCGGCGGTGCTGTCCGGGTGTGCGGTGAAGGCGAGCGCTCCGGGAACGATCGTTCATGCTTGTTTGATTGCTGGGGGATCGGGCATGGCGCGGAGAATACATGGGGAGAGAACATGCTGTCTGGGAGGGAGTCCTGGGAGGCGGACGGGTTGGACTTTATCCCGGGTAGCTGATGGGTGAAGGAACTGCTCCGGCTCGAGTATCGACTTGAAAACGATGCGCTCACGCCCATAGCGGGTGTCGCGCTCATAGCAATGTTGGTATGCAGCGCACGCGACGGCCGTGCTGAGGCGGCTGGCGCGCGCTGTGTGGGTCCCGCAGCAGGAGCAGAGGATGCCGAGAAGGCATCTTGGTCGTACGTGTCGGAGGCGAGGTTCATGGCTGTCGTGGACGGCTTGGTGGAGTGGAGAAGAGTTACTCAATTCGACAAAACCTGGGCATCATGACAGCCATGCATGCGCCAACAGGTGTGGCAAGGAGCGAAGGCCGGTGTGAGGCTGTCGGCAGCCGTGGAGAGGAAGACGCAACAAGGCGACTTGGCGGATTGGATACACACAAGGCTGGCCTGGCCGGTGCTGCGCAGCACCGTGTGTGGTCGTTGTTCGCGATGGATTTCGAAACGAATTCCTGGTTTCAACGATGGGTGCACAGCACAGCTGTCGCTAATTAAGTAGACACCCCGCAAGACCTGCGCCTCCGGTCAGACTGCAGATGCGCGACGCGCGCGGCACAGTGCAGCTATGCGGTATCGTTGCTGCAGGGCAAGGCGAATGCGGATTGGTATAGGGCTGCGAAAGTTGCAAGGTGCGAGATCGATGGGAACGCCGCGGATGGAGTGCAGATTCGGCCGAGAGTGGAAATTCGACCGACGAGCGACCGGGGGCAGGTTCGATGCTGTTTAATCACCCAGAGGAAAAGAGCGTTGGAGGCAGACGTGGGAAGGAACGACGGGTAGAATACCAAGTCCTGCAAGAATGAGAGACAGATGTGCGGGTTTCTGATCTTTGTGCCGGCCGCTAGTGACTGCAGTCCCCTGGAGAGAATATTTGGCTGGTAAGGTAGATCTTAGTCTGGAGCCACAGCCCAGGCGATGCCGCGATGATGACTCCACCCACTCTCCTGGCTCTGGGTCCGTTTCCGAATCGCGGCCGCCTCGCGAAACCGCGGACAGTCTCCAAAAGCACTTTGCCTAGGTACTGCACTGTACTGTACCCGTACGATCAGCGCTTTACCTCATTCGTAGTGGCCGACAATATCCCTTCGTGCGCGATTGCGCTCTGCGACACCGGGCTGGTAGGATTCAATACGAGCTGTCTTCCTTCAAAGTCGTGATCGGCCTTGGGGCYCAACGATGCCGTACCGCTGGAAATAGAGTGTTCGGACGCGGCCACCCGCATATGACGTCCCGCGCGCGAGCACGGACACTGGGAACGCTCGAACGAAGATAAAATCCTGGCTTGGTTCAATATTGTTGGTCTTGGTCCTTGTCCGACTCTCAGGATATCATCTAAACATCTCGCTCACCACCGCCGCACAGTGTCCATGGAGACAGTGCCGCAGAGTTCTGTCACTGGCCACACAGACCTGCCACGTTTCATGTCACGCGCAACAAAGGCATCATTTATCATGCATCTGCATGAGTAGCCGCGACGCTGACAGCTCGTTTTGCAAGCTTCATCCGCGCCGCGGCGGCCAATGACGCCCTGTCTGCTTCTACCCACACTTACGRGCTGCTATTCGTATGGCAAGCAGCATACCTTGGTCCTTGGCAGCCGAAAGGCCGTATCTGTATCTACATCTTGCGTTTCGATCGAATCAGCGATAGTGGTGCCCCTGTCAGTCAGTCAGGCTCGGAAGCAGTTCCTCTGTTTGGTGCCATGCTGAAATGCTGTGGCTCGTGCGTGGTAACGCGCAGGGAGCCATATGGAAGTCTATCAAATTTGTGCTCTCAACACAGACGAAGACCCCAGAGACCCGCGTACAGCTGCCACGTGAGCTCATCAGATTAATTTGCAGTCTCGCAAAGGACATTCTTTCAAGCGCTGTATCTGGACAGCGCAAACCCGACAGCTTGGGCAGGATTCAAGTGCTCGATTGTGCTATGTATGATGCTATCCTTCCAGGGTTACTCATCATTTGGCGGTCTGATGTGCTGCATTTCAACTGCCGAATCGAGAAATGAGCGGCAAGATTGCCTTAACTTCTTCAGTCTCATGTCGCAGCTCTTGGCCGTGCCGTCGAACTTGGGGCAGCCTGGCATTCTCCACCGCGCTAAGGAGCTTCTCTGATACTTTCGCAAGGCCGCCCAATCGCCGGCGGGTTGGCGTTCGGTATACGGCAACTGGTGATTGATCACCTGAGACGTCACGCCGCACGCATGCGGAGGAAGGCGGTGTGGATCGCTGAGTGAAAGCAGGTTTAGTTCACCGATTTGGATGACTTGCATGCTGCTCAGGCATGATCATTGGAGATGAAAGCACCAGATCATTTGAATTATCTTATCGCCTGCCAGGGATGCTCGTTGCCTCGCCCTGTTGACCGCCAAACCACTATGAATTGGGCTCCACGGCAGACCGCCGAGAGGCCGCAATGCCGCAATGCCGCCAGAGCGCAGGGATGCAGCGCACACGCATGGTTTGATGACGGGATGCGTTGGCTAGCACTGACAGTTAATATCCCGACTGCCGCTTCTTGCAAGGGTTGGGCTGGCGAGGAGTGCAGCTTCCATGCACCTCACCCCCTTGCTCCCTGCAATGGAACATTCTTCGATGCATCACAACTTCTGTGAGCAAATTCGAACCGCCGCAGGCATCGTCCGAGGCAGCACGCTCTTGTTTGCGGCATGTGGCTTGGACCTAGGTATTGCATCGCCAGGATAAAATCACACTCACCTGCATGGCAACACGTCAGCAAGCTACCGAAGGACCGGTCAGACTCCTGCACGCAGCACGAGACTGACTTCTATGCATCGCGCCAGAAGCGTCCACTATGGAGACTTCGCCTACACTGTGCGGAKCTCGTGCAGCCTCTCAATCCTTCAACGCTGTGCGAGACGAACAGGAATGCCTTGTTTGAAGCGTTCGCTTTACCATCAGCCGCGTGCCACTACTCAATGCGACACGTGCTAATTCCGATGGGTTCTCTTGATGCCACTTTATTCGGATGTGTTTCCGAGTCGAATCGCCCGCGGCGTGTCATCAAACGCACTCTGTGTTCTCCGCCCGCCTGACACGATTGCTGACGCCGGTTGCAGCTTTCACCAATGTCACAGATGTCGGGCAATCTTGCCGAGCAGCAGCGACTTTGCGTCTCCATTCGCCGACGGGCACCTTGTCACAGAGCAGTTGCGCACAGTCGGTCTTCGGCGGCATGCCGTCGAGCACGTGGAACAGTCTCTCGACCTTCTTCGTCGGGTCGGACAGGTTTGATACTACCGTTTCATTTGGCACTCTGCGACATTCGTTGCTCACCACTAGCATGTACTTACATTTTCAGTTTCAGAATACCTCGCTCGAGATTTCCACCTTGAGTCTTGAGGAAGTGAGGTGCTGTAGAAATGCATCCGCTCATGGATCGGCGTAGAGCCAGCGGATGAGAGCACCGAAAGCCGATCGCGGATCTTCTCATGCTAGTCCTTTGAACTGTCCGGGGCGTTTTGCCCTGCCTCCTCCCCGTGGCTTTGGAAAACGTATGCAGTCGGCCTGGTCGGGTTCAAGCGGCGCACGCTTCTGTACTTTCCGCAAGTGAGCACAGCACTGACCGTACGAGATGGTAATTGGAAGTCGCGTGCCCACGGCAGGTAGAAGCCGCATTCACATTGACATTGCCGCTTTGAGTATTTTCCATGGCTCAATCATCATGGATTCGTCTCCACTCTCAACGGCCCATTCGAATGCGAGAGCAGCTGGGCGGAACAGGTGAAAATCATAAAGTGGTTGTTTTGCAAGTACCACGGTCACTTGTCATGACCAAAAGCGAAATAGCAAAACGGATTACAGCTCGACTGCAGTCTGTACCAGGCCTCCTGATCTATAGCTGGTGCAGTGACGCAAACGGCCCTGCGTCGTGCCATCATTCTTGCATGGTAAGAGAAAAAACATCCAGGGTCTGTGGGCTTCCTGCCTGGGCATGGCTGGGATATTGGACGCCTATTGCTCATCACGGTCAATTCCAGAGGAGAATTCACTCGTTCCCGCCTGGCCACCTGTCGACGCTATGCCGAGCTAAGCAAGATCAGAACAGGAATGCCGGGTACAACAGCACAACGATTTGACAAGACGGCGACAAGGTGACAGCAATGTCTTGGCAGATTTCGGGGCGTCAGTGTCTCTAGCGCGGCCGGCTCTCTTGGTAGACTACTTTGTCAACCAACCTCATGTCAATAGTGACCACATACGGAGAGGGGTTTCCGGACAGGAGTGGTACCCAGATTGCATCGCAATCATCAGAACCGCCCAGTGAGGGGAATGCGGAGCTGCTCATGCGAATTTCATACCTATTCTGGTACAGTCCCGCCTAATATGAGCTCACGCGCCCGATGTACATCAGACAATGTACATCAGACAATCGTGTCACGGACATCCTTTGAGGATGTGAAGACCCTGGACATCTTTGGCACCAAGCAACGGAGCAGCGCAGATGACCCAAGGCGAGTGAATACATTCACCTGTCCAGTGGCAACACAGGCTACGCGATTGCCAGCTCCGCGTACGTCGATCAGGGCTCTTCGTACCGTGCCTCGAACGCCCCTCTTGAAGTACTATGTAGAGCTTCTGAAAGGTGCAGGAAACAGGCTTCCCCGCAAAATCTGCGCATCTCCTGGCATTTTTCTGAAGCTGACGCTGCGCCTTCCCCTCAACATGCTCTCAGATTGCCAGTCGGAACAATCACTATGGGTGCAGCAAACATGGATGAGGGCTCCATCGGACGCATCGGGAAGACAGTATTGTCGCAGCCCGTGACCTGTCATGCAGGGTGTCACGATCATTGCGTCGGCGATTCTCAGCATCTGCTTCTGTTGAGATTTATGATACGGTCTCCGCTATGGTATGGTTATACCAGCACTATGCTTTTGTAGGAAAAGGACTTTGCATTCGGGTTAAGTATGCTTTCTTCCTCAAGAATTTTCGAGTCGAAACACTACGAATCTTTCACGGACATGGGCCATAGTTGAGTATCTCCAAAGCTATAGTGGAGCTTGTTCCCTACCCCGTTGACGCGTCCGTCTTCCATTCTTGTCATCCAGCGTCCTGCAATGCGGAGATGCCAGTCTACGTGTTCCTACGTACCAAACTGACCTGCACACCCCTCTGTCCTGCTCCTGGAGCATGCTCTCCGTGCCTCCGATACCCTTGCGCTTCAAACAGTGCTCGACAGCAGATGCACATCTCCACAAGTCGTATGTCTTAAAGGCAGCTGCCCGCCCGCTGATCAGTAAGTCGGAATGCCTTCTCTCAAGAAAGTTCTTTCCATCCGCGGTCTATACGAAGAGATGTCTGGTATTCACAACGTAGAGAAGTTCGAGAAGGGCGATGGCAGTCTCCGTAGAGAGCTCGCCGAGTGCGGACGCAGACGTGCTACAACTGGACCTTACGCAGACAATCTCGACGTCGATGTCTTGATAGTTGGAGCTGGTTTTGGCGGTACCTTCTTGCTTCATGAGATGCGGAAAGCTGGCCACAATACTGTGCTTTACGAGGCTGGGACTAGCTTCGGTGGGACTTGGAGATTCAACATCTACCCTGTGAGGTTGCTGCTTGTAGTAAATCAGCGCATGAACGACTGATTCGATCACTAGGGCGCGCGCGTTGATAGTGAGGTGCCCATCTATGAGCTGAGCATCCCTGAAGTATGGAAGGACTGGACATGGTACGCCTACAAAGTGGTTCGACTACTCCGCAGATGCTAATCTCTGCATTTCCAAGGTCTACCAATTGTGAGTGGTTCAATGTCGCAGTAAAGATGTGCTGCTGACCACGTCTTCAGACCCCAACTATCAAGAGCTCCAGAATTATTTTGACCATGCCGACAAAGTGCTCAACCTCTCTAAAGATTGTGCGTTTGAGACCGTTGTCACGGGTGCTCAATTTGATGTATGAAGTACTCCTGTGGGATCTACTGAACTTCTGGCTGACTCCGTCTATAGGAGGATGAAGGCAAGTGGACCATCCACACTGCCGATGGCAGAACCGCCAAAGCCAGGTTCTTCATCGTAGCCGCGGGCTTCGCTGCGAAAAGATACATCCCTGATTTCAAGGGACTGGAGAACTTCAAGGGAACCATGTAGGTCTGCCAGTGTCGAGATAATGACCGCTCACACGGATATTAATGGTGTATCTTCTCAGGTACCACTCGTCCTTCTGGCCACCTGAGGGTGTCGATGTTCGAGGCAAGCGCTGCGCTGTCATTGGGACCGGTGCTAGTGGTGTGCAGATCTCCCAGGTGTGTCCATTTGGCATTCACATTTGCGACTTCCTTTCCAGGATACTCACCTCACGATTTCTAGGAGTGGGGTCCAGTTGCAAGTGAACTGAAAGTGTTCCAGCGTACGCCAAATTTGGCCATTCCAGTGAGTTGTCTGATCCATATTTTCGAGGCATACTGATCTGATCGATCGAAGATGGGCAAGCGGGATCTCAGCGTAGAAGAGCAGAACAAGCTGAAACCATTCTACCCCGAGCTCTTCGCCTATCGAGAGCGCTGCTTCGGCGGGTAAGCTTTGATGAGTACAACCCTTCTCAATCTGGATCTTATACTGATCGAGCCATTCAAGCTTCTGCTTCGATCTCGATGAACGATATACCTTTGACGTTGATTCCAAGACGAGAGAGGCGTTCTATGAGCAGTTGTGGACGCACGGCGGCTTTGCGTTCTGGCTCGGCAATTTCGCCGACTACCTCTACGATCAGAAGGCCAACCGAGCAGCGTAAGTGTTCTAAAGGGCAAAAGACATGGCGGGAAGCTCAAAGATATTTCTCAATTGGCTTTGAGCCACAGTAGAATTGCCTTGGACTTGGACCTTGCTGACATCTCTGCCCTCCACCTCTAGATACGACTTTTGGGCCAAGAAGCAGCGAGCACGTATCCACGATGCCAGAAAGCGTGACCTACTCTGCCCTCTGGAGCCACCACATCCTTTCGGCGTGAAGCGTCCCTGCTTGGAGCAGAACTACTACGAGCAGTTCAACCGTCCGAATGTGGACGTCATCGACATTTCCGAGAAGTCGGGCAACTCCATTGCAGAGTTCACGGAGACTGGCATCAAGACCACGGACGGGAAGCACTATGAGTTTGATGTCATCGCCATCGCCACTGGCTTTGATATTACTACGGGAGGAATGACCAACATGGGCTTGAAGAGCGTCAAGGGAACATATCTGAAAGACGAGTGGAAGTAAGTTGAACCATGTAGAATCCTCCTTGGTGCATCATACTAACCACATTACTTCAGACGGGCTGCYTACACGTATCTCGGAACCACGGTCTCAGGATATCCCAATATGTTCCATCTGTACGTCGAAAACCCAAGAAACGTCCGGCATATATACTAACACGCAGCTTGCACAGTTATGGTCCACAAGGCCCCACCCTTCTCAGCAACGGGCCAACGAGCGTTGAAGTCCAAGGTCGCTGGGTCCGCGACGCGATCAACAACATCACACAGCAGAATATCAAATTCATCGATCCGACCGACGAAGCCAGCAAGGAGTGGAAGAAGCGTATCAACGCTTTGTCTGATTGCTCGCTGTTTCCTACAACCAAATCAACATACATGGGTAAGATACCGAAAGACACAAGGCATACAGGGTAGTTCGAAGGCGTCTCGAGCTACGCTATGTCCCTATCCACGTCTAGATCATCTCAGATGATGCTAACTCTTTTACTCTTCGCTCTGCAGGTGGATCTCTTYCCGGGAAAGCGTTTGAACAGACCTGCTACGCTGGAGGACTTGCCAAGTACAAGGAGGAGATCCGTGCTACCCTTCCAGGCTGGACGGGTTTCAGAGTGGTTCAAAACGATACTAACAGTGTCAAGCCTGGTAAGCAGGTTGAAGTTTCTGCTTGAAGCTTGCCGTGTGTGAGGACTGCGTTGAATGAGCTGATGCTGAGATATCAAAATTGCTGGAAGGAGACTTTTATGTGGGAAGTTGGACCGCGACGTTCTGCGTATCTCGAAATGAAATCAATATGTCTTGATAATATGCGGATGCGTCTCCATGATTGCTAATATTCATTCCCAGCACAGCCAGCCACACGTAGCGCTTCTCTCCATCGTTCCACCTCATTGTCCACCTCATCAGAAAGTCATTCCTGTCACTCCTCTCATTTACCTCGGCCCTGCTTCGTCTTGGTCAGGCCGTCGCCTGGAAGCACCAGCTGAAATTCATCAGAGTCTGGGTCAAAGTCTGCTTTGATGATTGCGGTGGAGAACAATTTCGTATCATATACGGTGCGGCCGTATTCGGCAAGGAGTGTTTGTGCATCAAGATCTTTGGTGATATCAGTGCCGAACAGGATCGTGTTCGCCTTGTCGGGCATTAGTTCGCCGCCTTTGTTTGCATCGCCATGCTCCACCATCGCGGCGCCTGCTTCAAAGGCGATGAGTTTGACAACATCGAATTCTYCCTTGTAGCTTTTGGCAGCAGACGTGGTGAAGAATAGCGTCTTCCTCTTCCAGATGAGTCGTCTGTCGTTCGATTTGATATCACTCCCTTGCAGATCGGCATGTAGGTAGTCAGAAGGGTCAAGAAGCTCCGAATTTTCCTTCGAGTCCGTTACCCACTGATCAGAGACCACTGGCTTGTTTGCAATCAGAGAACGAAGTACTTTGAAAGTGGCTGGTAGATCTGTGTCTCGAACAACGCACACAAAATTTGCTTTGCGGCCAGGTACGTCGTCGACAATGGCAGTTTGCCTCTTGAGCCAACCTCTCTCACCAGGGCTGAGTCTACTACCGGAGAGCAGGACCTTCTTAGGTGCCTTGACACTTGACAATCTCGATGAAGATGAGGGCGGAGCTGGTGTCGCTGGAGTCTTGCCCGTACTTTGAGCACGTGTCGGCTGCGAGATCGCTTGAGTAGCTGGGCGCGATGGTTTCTTGAGCTTCTTGATGTTGGGCTCCGACGTGACTATCACGTCCAGGGAGCTTTCGTCTTGCTTTGCCGCTTTGAACAGGCGAATGTCTGCGTCTTCCTCACCAGGCTCTCTCTGTGCTTCTAATCGTCTTTTTCTGAGAGCCGGCATCGGTGTGGCCTCGGGCCTGGATGCTTCATCACCGTCACTGCTCATATCTTCGGTCGCACCGCCACTTTGGACATCTTCCTCCAGCGCGACAACGTCGGCATGTTCACCCACGGGCAGAGAAGGCATCCTCAAGGACCTCGCTACCGCCTCGGTGACCACAAAAGAGGTGGATACGCGTGTCGGGCTGTTTTGAACAGATTCTGGAATCGTCGAGGCTGTACTGTGATCGTGATTGAGTTTAGGGCCGCATTTACGCGACTTGCCATATGTCTTCTGTGGTGTTTGCTTGGCTGGAAGGAAACTCGAGATGCCGTCTTGAGATTCTTCCTCTTGCTTTGACAAGCTGCGCTCTGCATCTTCAATCATGGTAGTCATGGCCGTGAGCGCTGATGGAGAAATCGCTTCCACAGCCCTGACCGTTTCGTCGATGTCCTCGTCCGACTCCGTCTCGCTATCCTCGTGTAGCTGCAATACCGGGTCGGACTTTGATGGTATCAGCTCGTCGTGGTTCATCGAGATCTTCGCGTTCTCCTCTTCCTTGTCGGCCTCGTCCTCCTGGACGGCCTCGCGCTGCTGAGACCTCTCGCTACCTTCTTCCATCTTGAGCGCCGGTGGCGTGACCGCTTCTGCTTTGGGCTCGGCCTTTGTACCGTGAGACAAGACGACTTTGACGTGGTACTGCTGGATGTCAGTCGCAGCGAAGGTGGGATGGGTTGCTTCTACCAACTTTCTTAAAGTCCAGGACGAGTCCGGCCGTCAACAGCACAAAGCAGTGCAGAGGTAGTGGGAAAGTGTTGAGGTCGTTGTAGCCAACAGGTTGAGGAGGCGCTTCAACAATGACGTTCTCCACTCTGGTCCGAAGTCGCGCAGGATCTAGTCGGTGTCAGTGCAAGTGAATGAGATGGAGCGGAGATCTACATTGAGGCACCGTACCTCGGAAAAGCTCCGCGAGGATGGTGTTTGAGATGTCGTTTTGTTCGCAATGGTCTGCGTCTTCTGTGGATAGCAGAGAAAGACTGCCGTCCGTTCGTGAGCACAAAAGCAGAGGGACAATGTCATCGCCTTGGCTGGCGTGTCTAGCAGGCAGCGGCAGGTCGATAACTGCTTGTGAGATAAGTCCGTAAGATACTCGGAGCGAGTGGATGGCGCCGGACATGTTCATTCTGACCAGCCAGAGCGCTGTATGTCAGAGGTGGAAGGGAAAGAAGAAGAAGAAGAAGGAGAAGCAGAAGAAGACGCACGGGAAGGTGAAGTGCGAGTGCCTTCTTCATCGGCCATGCAAACCACTCACCGCTGTACCTACCCAATCAGGATGACAGTCTGTACCCCTTGATCTGAGACATGCGCTGCAAGTTCAGCGTGTACCTTGCTACCTCTCATTACGCTGCTCCGCCAGGGAAGATGGAGTGTGAGAGTAGGAGCAGCGTTCACAGCCAATGAACGGCCACCGGACTCATCTCCGCCATACCACTTTCGGTCCACCACAGTGCATGCCACTATGGCCCCTCCATTCTCATCACCAATGCTACACTCCGACACGGCAGATGTCATTGGCAGATGCCTTCAAGCCACGCTGTTGCAGCTGTTCGCTCTCACTTTGCCCGTCCAAGCGAAATTTTCACTCCTGTCTTTCATCGATTTTCGCCGTGGTTCCGAGAACAATACTAAGAAAATGCCTGAGACATATGCATGTCGCTCGCTCATCTCCAAGCACCGCCATGAGGTCGAACACGGCTATCAGGACTCTTGGGCTCTTCTCAATATGGCCTTCCATATGCGTATCCATAATTAACACTGTTTTTCGCATCGTGATGCTTTCGTGGCGTTTCCGCATCGAGAAATCCAGACTCCTTTCATGCAATTTCGTGGATATCTCGCCTTCACTCCCACTTTTCCCCACCCTTTTTTCTCTCATATTGTGAACACACGGCTTCACGGACAATCGTAAGAGAACCATTTCTGCTGGTATTKTCTCAGGCCCTTCCAGGGCCTACAAGAACCACATCTTTTGCGTCCTCCATCCAACCGTCCATCTCTTTCTTTCATCCAACTTGATCGAATCCACTCGAACCAGCTTCCCTCCACAGCCTCGACCGATCCCTCCAGCTTCGATTCACGTCCATCACTTCCTTCAAGCAAACGCTCCCTCTGCCAGTCCTCGATCGGCACCGACAACACCCATCAAAGGGATCAGAGCAGCAATAGCAGCATCCGCCACCATGTCAGAGGCAGTACCCGCCGCCTTCTATGCGGCCAACTCCTCTTTCGACACCAAGACCCAGCCCTTCCAGCTCACATACCCCGATGGTGTCAATCAATTCACCACAACACTGGACGAGCTCACTCAACTCCAGCAACTTGCTGTGCGGTCCGGCATCGTCTTTGGCATCCAGCTTGGAGTCTGCGCGATTCTCATCCTCATCCTCGCTCTGCTCACCAAGCCTGAGAAGCGACGAAGCGTCATCTTCATCCTCAATCAATCCGCTCTGGTCTGTATATTCATCCGCGCCATCCTCATGTGCCTGCAGATCCTGGGCCCATTTTATGACTTCTACAACTACACCCTCATATACTACCCCAACGTCGCAGACACGACACGCGTTGCTGTCACGGGTGAGGTCTTTGGCTTCCTCACTACCGTGGCGGTGGAGCTGTCCCTGATGTTCCAGGTCCGTGTTGTCTGCTGCACGCTCCGAGCGCTGTGGCGCAACATCATCACCACCGTCTGCGTCCTGGTGGCCCTGCTCGTCTGCAGCTTCCGGTTCGCCCTCATGGTTCTCAACGCCAATTACAACCTCGTCCACTTCGACACCCAGACCGAGGAGGAATTCCAAATGATCAGCGATTGGGCTTCTCGAACCAACATCTGCACTGTCGGCAGCATCATCTTCTTCAGCATCGTCTTCTGCGCTAAGTTGGGCCACGCCATCCACCACCGTCGAAAGATGGGAATGAAGCAGTTCGGTCCCATGCAGATAATATTTGTGATGGGCTGCCAGACCATGTTCGTTCCAGGTAAGTGTCTGACTCCCKGCACATTGCCATGACTCTTACTGACTTGCTTTCCTCTCTAGCAATCTTCGGCATTATCGTGTACTACGCCCTGTATAGCACACAATTGAGCAGCATCATGCCACTCGTGGTCGCCACCTTCCTCCCACTTTCCAGMATGTGGGCATCTACCAACCCCAGCAACGTCAACATCGCCGCCATTCGCAAGCCCATGGCGTACAAGCCAAGCATGGTCCCGACCACGAACAACAGCAGCTACTCCGCGGAGAAGGAGTACCTGACGACCACTTTCAATTCTCAAGGCACACTGGTCAACGAGACCCAGGAGCAGGCTTTGAATCCGAAGAAGATGGGCGCTCATGCATCGGCYAGGAGGGACAGCATCGACGTCGAGCTGGGGAGGATGGGCCATGATATCATCGTGGACCGTACCTTCAGCGTCAGGAACAACTCCGGGTAGATGTCGGTGTGGTGACGTGTGAAGATATAGGTGACAGCTGAATATCAGCGGATTTGAGGGGCGCCGGCAGGAGCTTGTTCGAAGATCACAGCGGGAAACGGTAGCTGTAATTTCTCTTTACATCGGGCCTGTCTTTATTGGATCGCGGTTTGCTCTGCTTCGATGCGTTTCGCGAATTGGCATACCAGATTGAGGTCTTGAGGAGCTTTGGCAGAAGTACGAAAGATAGCTTTGGCAATCCATATCAGATGCGCCTCGACATCTACGACGCTGAAACTGATCAAGTGACGAAATCTGTGATGTACGTGAGWAGCTGCGAGAAGCTGTATACCAGTCGGAAGCTCGTTAGAGCAGTTGGTCTAGAACTGCCATGGGTATCGTTCGAGCTCCAAACGCCATATAGCACGCAGAGAACAGAAGAACTTCCCACGAGTCCTTAGCCTGGCCCGATGCGCGGCATGTCATTGTGCTCGCTGAGGGTGGAGAGGTACTTGTTCAACTGCTGCACACGCTCTTTGTGGGTCTGTACGCCTTCGCGCTTGAGTCGTTCGTCGAGCTGAGGAATAGTCAGTCTCGCGTGTCCAGCAATGTAAAGTTGAGAAGCCAAACTCGCCCTCTTCTTCCTCCGCTCCTCGTGCCGCCTTTGTGCCTCAGTCTTCCCGAACGTGTTCACTTCCGACTCTTGAGGCTTCTCGACTTCACCCTCCTCCTCCGCCAGCGCTTTTTGCAATGCGCTCGACTCGTTCTCCGCTGCTGAACCGGCACCGTCTTCCTTGCTCTTGTTTTCAGCTGGAGGCTTGGGTTTCGACTTCTTCTTTTTCTTCTTGTCCACGCCGGCTCCCTTGAGCTTCAGGCCGCCGCCAATAGCCGAGCTATAATCTGAGGACGGCATTATTGGGAATGTAAGGTAGTCGGTAGCAGTGTGATGGTCAAGTCAAGGTTTCGCGATCGGACGTTGGAGATGCAGATCTTCAAGGGCCAATGACGCTGTTGGAGATGGAGATGACTTCACGCCCCCCTGGCCATTGAGCTCCCATTCTTCTGGGCATCAACTATGCGGACACCCAAAATTTCCAATGTAGCCAGTGTGTTAACGCCGGGCACTCGATCGTCCGCACGGCGTTCAATCAGGAAATTCAGTTATGCACCACAAAGTGACAACGATGACAGCGACAACCAAGATGCCTCCGACAGTGATGTTTCCACGCCGCCTATATCGGAATCGGAATCGGAACGGGAGTCCGCGGAGGAAGTGACCAAAGCAGAACGGGGGAACAAGAGGAAGCGCGAGGCAACAGACACTCCAGCGACGACAACAAGCGGTAGCGGCGAGACGAGACAGTTGAAACGATCGTCTCGGAAGGCACCCAAATTGGAGAAGCAGAAGATCAAACTGGAGGAGAACGGGACTCCCAAAGCCAAAGTCAAGCGACAACCTGCAAAGAAGATCAAGACTGAAGATGGCGCCGTCACTCTCGACCCGCCACCCAATTGGGAGGAAATATGGAACATCACCGCAGAAATGCGAAAGCGTGTGCTCGCTCCAGTCGACACCATGGGATGTGAAAACCTGGCCGAGGACCATCGATCACCACGGGATCAGCGATTACAGACTCTCATTGCACTGATGTTGTCCAGTCAGACGAAGGATACAGTCACCGCCGTAGCGATGAAGAACCTACAAAAGGGACTCTCAGGCGGGTTCAATCTAGAAGCTTTGCTAGCAGTGGAGCCCGAGGAGCTGAATAGAATGATTGGATCAGTTGGGTTTCACAACAATAAGACAAAGTACATCAAAGCTACGGCCTTGATTTTGAAGGAGAAGTTCGAGGGTGAGATTCCAGACACCATTGAGGGATTGATATCGCTACCCGGCGTGGGACCTAAGATGGCATATTTGACCATGTCGTCCGCGTGGGGAAGGGATGAAGGAATCGGTGTTGATGTACACGTACACCGCATAACGAACTTGTGGAAGTGGAACAAGACGAACACGCCGGAGCAGACCAGAGCCGCACTGGAGTCGTGGTTGCCGCGAGAACGGTGGCATTCGATCAATCATATGCTTGTAGGACTGGGACAGACGATATGTCTTCCAGTTGGAAGGAAATGTGGCGAATGTGACCTCAATACTCGCAAGCTCTGCCCTAGCGCGGTCGCTGGGAGTCCGAAGAAGAAGAAGGTGGTCAAGAAGGAAAACGAAGTCAGTCTTGAGGATGAGCCGCCTGTCAAAGCCGAAGAAGTCATTGTTGAAAAGGACGACCTTAGTGCAACAGTGCAGGTCAAATCAGAAGACATTGGTAATGTCATTCTACAAGGTGTTCCTGACATTGAGGATTTTGCGCGCAGTTAGAGGAGCAGCCGAAGACCTTGTTAATACATCGTCTATGCTTCTACTGCTGTATTACAAGTAGATGGTCGAAACCCAGCTTTCCACGACAAGCCTTGTCGAATTATCCCGGCCTTCATCTTTCAACCGCGACCAAACATCAAAGACATGTAAGCCGTTCCATGTACATTTTTGGATACGGAAGGGAATAGGGTAGACGATATCGTGACCCCACTTTGGATTGTCACTTAAATCAGGACATCATCGACCATTGCATCAGGTTGGTAGCTCCGAAGCAACCAGACTGTGGTTTTGATCAGTCACCATCTCGCCAACATGCGAGACCACCGCTACCAGATTCCGTGCATTGAGCCCGACCACCGCCGGGTTGACTCGGCCATCCGGCGGAGGCAGACCGCACCCCCCTCTACATCACCACCGCTGGAAGCGGCGGTGATCCTCGTGGCGGCCTTTCCAGTATCCTACAGCTGATTGGGATCAAACGACAGATCTTAGGTCTACCGCTGGTTTTGCCTTTTGCTGACCTCCCATCATCACTGGATCACTCCAACTTTGCACCTCCCCGGGATAATTGAGAAGGAGCCAGCCATCTTCCATCCTATGGTTTCTCGGAGGTCTCGCTACCGTCGCTTGTGTCTGCATAGCTCCGGGCTTCCTCTCGACTTTCTCGGTACTTCTGCTGATCCGCTTTTGCGTTTTTGGAAGCGTCAATCTGAAGCTCTCCCGTTCCAACCTTGGAGGCACTCTGACTGATACTAGCCATCCTTTCCCTTCCCCCACTGTATACCATCGGTACGTCCTGGGGGTGTGGTTCTTCTTCGTGCGGTTTGTCGCAGCCAATGGGTGTCCGGCATTGCTTCTGACTCTCCAGGCTGGCGGTCCTCCAGATGACCTCTCTGACCTCTTTTCCCACCTTTTCGATGGCGTCCATTGCCCAGATTACATCAAGGTGTTCGTATCCCTCGATGATTTTCTGATGGACGATATTGACGTGTGGCTCACGTCCTCGCTCGAAACGACGAAGAAGTCTTCGTCCGTCTACCAAGTCATCGGCTCCGGCGACCCAAAGAGCCAGCGGAGGGAACCGATCATCATACCACGCAAATCTGCCCCGCTTGTTTTGAAATTGGTGTATCGCGATGCTTCCGCGACGGTACGCAGTCAAGCTCCTTTGCAGTTTCTCCCGCTCTGACAGGTGTGGCTCCTTATCTGCGTAGTACGCCCGAAGAGCAGCATCATCCTCCTCATCCTCCTCGTCTTCAATCTGCCCTTCCTCTCTGGTGGAGAGAATGCACTTCTGCTTAGCAAAGCCGGTCCTTCCCAGCCACCATGCCATGCTCTCTGCAGACACATATGAAGGTGCCCACTGAAACATGCGATTGCGGATATCTCGATCCCATCGACTGTCTGACCATGAGAACAAGAACGAGAACACGTGATAGCCCATCCACGAGAATGGTCTGCCCGGTAAGACTGTATGAGCGAACCCCATGATCGGAATGAAAGCGTGAATGCCGAAAATCAGCCGGAACATACCAGGACTGATGAGCTGCATGAAGCGAAAGTATGCCTTCTTGATCAACGGGCCCGAATATGCGGCCGGCGCCAGAGCACAGAACACGCTGATCTTCTCGCCAATCTCCGGCCTCTGTTCTTTAGCAAGAGCAACAAGTGTCTGCGTGGTACCCTGGCTGTGTGCTATCAGTCCTAGCTTGGGGAAGCCCGTCTCGGCAAGCACTCGACTGATGAGAGCCGGAAGATCCATCACCCCCATTTGGCGTACATTCCACGCCCAGAATCGAGGATCCTCATACTGAAGAGAAGTGTGCTTCGGGTCAAAGCCGCATCGATTGTTGCCGAGCCACACATCGTAGCCGGATTTTGCAAGGTAGAAAGCAAGACTGTCGTCGTCGTTTGCGCAGTAAGCACCGGCGGACTGCAGGAGTCCATGCATCATCAAAACGGGATACTTCTTCCTGCCTTCTGGGAATGCTCGGGAAGTCTCGGCGTAGCAAGGTGAGGATACAGACGTCTGGAAGATATCGGGAGATCGTATCTCGCGAGACGACTGAGGAGGTCTCACATACTCTCTTGGGTTGTAGATATGCCAGAGCTCGATAATGAACCCATCTTCAGTCTGCACATCAAAGCACTCTGCATCCAACCCCACGCGACGGGCATAGTAAGCCATGTCGACGCACAGTGGGTCCGGGCCTCCTTCTGTTGGGATGAATTGGCCATCTTGCGGTAAGTCTTGTTTTTCGCCAGAAGGCGCCTGAGCATTGAGATGTTTCTTTGTCTGCACCCATTCCTTTTCTGCCGCTTTGCGTTCCTGCCGCCGTCTCAGTTCTTCTGCATGGAATGGGCGATTTTTACCCGAGACTTGAAGCTTTGTGGGGTGAAGAAGCTTGGRGAGACCTGTGAAAACTGCTCCCAAGACGATGACAATCAGGAAGCACAGCGACAGCACTGAAGAGACCACACGAAAGAACCAGCATTGCAAGGATCTCAACCGTGTCGGTGGACCATAGACGGGCAAGTCTGGAAACAGCGGGTTCGTGCGTGACTTTGGAATGGCGTGCCTCAACGGAGCGTCTGCTTCTTCGCTCTGTTTCTCCGAGCCAGGCCTCGCGATTCTTGCACCGTACCTGGAGCCATCTTTGCCCTCCCGCAGCGCGGACTGTGGTGGGTAGAAGGACTCATGGCCCTCCACTGAGTTTTTGAGTTTGTTGAGTTTAACTGCCTCTGCTACAGGTATGACTGGTAGGCGCTGTCCTTGGACCGTCTCAATCACAGGATCCAAGGGCGTGATAAACTTGGCTTCTGCGGCCTGAGTAGATCCAGTTGAGAAATCCTCCTGGTCAGGATTTAGGAGTGGCAACTTTCGAGACTGACGTTCAAACTCGACATGGAGACTCTCACTGCGGCGTTCCCGCATACTACAGTCAGATACTATTCCGGGTCCGGATCGCAGCAGGAAGGAATGCGAAGTTGCATGTGAAGACGGAAGGATAATAAGAAGAGAGCCGAGAAGTGGGAACGCGACCACCTTTATTCGTGGCTGAGTCAGGCATTAATTTCTAGACAGTGCAGGGTAAGGCAGGTGGATAAGTGAGGTAGGTGTCGTGGTGGTGCTTGTATTCTAGTCTCCAAGCCGACCTCCGACCTCAATGAACATTGCCATGCAATTTCGTCTCATCCATGACGAAACGCCTTGCCATTCATGTTCCTGCGGGTGCACGTGGCGTAGCGAGCCCTGCTAGCGGAAGGGGAGGATGGGGATCAAGCCAGCTTGGTTATCATGATGATGATGAAAGGAGAGACGTCGTGTTTCCGGAGCGTGGTCGGAATGGAAACATTGGTTCTGCCCACATGCACTCTTGGTTGACACCCCGGCCTCGCTCGGCTTTAGAAGCTCTCCATGTCGCTGCTAAGGTACTTACCTCCAAAAGTGCTCCGCAGCGAGCTTTCCAAAACTCTGTGTGCGGACCAACCTCACCTGATCCTTCCAGTAGCTTCGTAATGTCATGTTCTGATGAGAGACGTACCCACTGCCTGAAAAGTATGTATGTAGATGCAGATTGCAAGCTTTCATTCCATCAACGCTCCAACGTCGGAGCCATCAATTCCCCATCAAATTAGTGGACCGAGGTTGGTCGGCAAACTTAGCTTACGGCGATCTATACCGCACGTAGGCGTCGGGAGTTCCAGTGCTGCTCTGCTGCTCTTGCATGGGCGGCTCTTGAGCTCGGGGAGTACAGCACGCGTCTTTCGACTCCCTCACCGCCAACAGTAATCATGGCCCACAAAAGTCCGCCGCCGCCGGACTCGGGCTCGGGCTCGTTGAAGCGCAAGAGGAGACGGCGCGAGGACAAGCCCGCCATTTCCGCCCGTCTGTACCTCGACAGCAACTTCAAGGGCGAGGTGGGCGTGCTCTCCGAGGATCTGGTCCTCGATCTATTCCCGGACGCGACGTCGACCTCTGCGATAGCCCTGCACGCTGCTCTCACGCCATGGGCTCCCAATCCCTCGCCTGCTGACTCCCACTGGACGGTCCTGCCCTTTCGAGGCCAGACTGCCAACGAGAAGCCTCTGCCTGCATCTACAATTCGATTTCCGGCATCCGCACAGGGTACACAGAGCTTTGTCCGCCTCGTTCAGCTGCTCTCGCCCACCAAGACGCTACGTCAGAACAGCGCCATTGAGGTTCGAATCAGCGATGTGGTCCCGCTCCCCCTCGATACAGTATTCGTTGCCGTCGACACCGAAGCTCTACAGAAGCTCGACGAGGCCGTTAAGAGATATGGTGGTGGATCAGCGAGCAATGCGATCCAGGCCGCTCGCAGGCCGGGCAAGAGAGCGGTTGCAGATGGACAGGAAGATGGCGTATCTGCGGAGATCGATGTGAGGGTCAAGTCGTTGGTCAATGAGGCATTGGGATATGCACAAGTGGTGCACACAGAGGATTTTCTCCCTATTCCTCTGGCTCACCCAGTCACCCACACATCAGCACAGCCCGTGAAGATTCTGGCTTGCGAACCCGTCTCCCAGGGCATCATCACACCGAAGACCAACATCGTAGTTGTGCCTACGTCAGACAAGAAACAAAAGCCATACACTAGCAAGTCTATGCTATCGCCTCGTCTTGATGAGGATTCTGGGGAGGAAGATACTGCGAATGAGGCTTTCTTCTCTGCCACGGAGGAGGCTTCCCCGGTCAAACCAGTTGTGACCTCCAAATCTGCCACCGACATGTCTAATACCGACGATTTCTTGGACTCCAGCGCTGAAGACAGCAACCTCTCAGACGATTCAGACGACATGATTTCTCTTGCTAAGCCCGGTCTTGCCGACATGCCTTCCGGATTGAGCTCTGCTCTCACGTCTGCTACGCCGCGACCTTTTGGATCACGAACGCATGGCATTAGTACGCCGGGATCTGTTTTTTCCAACATGACGTCCACCACGATCCGCGGTGGTCAGGCAGTGCGCAGCAAGGTGTTTCGGGCTCAGGGCCTGTATGAACGCATCCGCAGCGAGATGCTCCACCCCAAGCCCGCCAGTGATGAGGACGAAGAAGCAAGAGTGTATGTCGACTCGGCAGCGTTGGCTCGACTGGGATGCTTCAGCGGCGATTGGGTCAAAATTGAAGCTGCAGAACACCACATGTTGCCTCTCATGAGTGCCTTTGGAAATTTGGACGACTCTGCACTTCCGCCGTGGCGACCTGTCAAGGTCTACACGCTGCCAGAAAGCATGTCTAAACGTCCGCCGAGGTATCAGGTCTTCTCCAGTCGCAATCGGAGGGACAGCATCTCATCACTGGCTACCAACTCTACAGCAGCGGCCACCATCTACCTTTCGCCCATATTGCTTGCCAATCTGCAGAATCCCGCCAACATCAGCATGTCTCCCATGCCAAAGAACAAGAAACCGAGCTTGAAAAGACCAATGACTCCGAGGCCAACGTCCGTGTCCGCACCGCTCCCTCCCACGGCCTCGGAGGTGACTCTGAGAAAGATTGTCACCCCGATATCTACCGAGCGATCCCTGAACAACACTCTGTTTGCAAACTTGAAGCAGTATTTCGAGGATAAGCAAAGAATTGTCAAACCTGGCGACGTTATTGCGATTCAGGTCGACGAGTCGCTGGGTAGGTCAATCTACGAAGGCGAAGTGGAGCAAGATGGCAGCAATGCTGGTGCTCTGTTATCATTCATGGGAGCGGAAAGCACAGCTCGCGAAAGTCATGCTGCGATRAATGTTGCATGGTTCCTGATTGAAGACATCAACGTAACACCGTCGGAGGAGTTCGACGCTCCTGACGCTGACACATGGGGAGATGCTGCGTTGATTGACCCTACCAAGATGACCATGCGTCAATCCGGCGACGACAGGCGTAAATTACCCGCCGCGTCAAGCAATACATGGCAATACTATCTCGGCGTGAGAAAAATGCAAGCAAAACCAATATCCGCAAGCGCAGCAACTGGAATGCCAGAAGCGGCTCGCCCATACATTTCCCCACTACAGCGACGTCTTCGGGAGTTGGTGTCCGTCTCAATCAGTCCGCGTGCAGTCAAGCTGGGAATGCCGCCGCTGACGGTCCTTGTGACCTCCACCCAGCGGAACATTGGAAAAGCGCGCACGGTCCAGCGAGCATGCTCAGATCTGGGCATTCACTTTTTCCCAATCAACGCACACGACATAGCGTCTGAGGGCGGAGCTGGCTTTGACGTCCAGGCGCAAGGCCTTCTCGCGGCGCGATGCGAGCGAGCAATGGATTGCGGCTCGGATTTCACCGCGATTTGCATCACACATTTAGAGGTGTTGAATGCGGATCGCGCTGCTGCGTCACTTAAAGAGGTGTYGGAAACTTGCCGAGTCTTGATTGCCACGACTACTGATATTGACAAGGTGCCCGATTCCGTTCGTGGACTATTCACACATGAATTGGAAATGTCGGCACCTGATGAGGGCGAAAGAGAAGGAATACTTCGTGATATCGTTACGGAATCCGGAGTTCCACTCGCACTGGATGTCGATCTTGGCTCTATTGCAGTCAAGACGGCAGCCTTGGTTGCTGGCGACCTGGTGGACGTGGTGGATCGTGCCATTGTTGCAAAAGATGAGAGATTGGAGAATCTTGCCTTGGCCAAGTCTGGAGATGTGAAAGGCGCCATAACTGTCAAGGACATCCAACTTTCAGGAGGACCAGCGGCCACCTCGGTTGTTCCGGCAGATTTTGACGCTGCTGTCGACCTTGCCCGCAAGAACTTTGCAGATGCTATTGGCGCGCCCAAGATCCCAAACGTGCAATGGTCAGATGTCGGTGGCCTGACGAACGTCAAAGACGCTGTCATCGAGACCATTCAGCTTCCACTGTCCAGACCAGAGCTATTCGCAAAGGGTTTGAAGAAGCGCAGCGGTATCCTCTTCTACGGTCCTCCGGGTACTGGAAAGACATTGCTTGCCAAGGCCATCGCTACAGAGTTCAGCTTGAACTTCTTCTCCGTCAAGGGACCGGAGCTTCTCAACATGTACATTGGAGAATCTGAAGCAAACGTCCGTCGTGTTTTCCAGCGAGCCCGAGATGCGAGACCTTGCGCAGTCTTCTTCGATGAGCTCGACTCTGTCGCACCCAAACGAGGCAATCAGGGCGATAGTGGTGGTGTGATGGATAGAATTGTTTCTCAATTGCTTGCCGAGCTCGATGGCATGAGTGATGGAGATGAGAATGGCGGAGGGGTTTTCGTCATTGGCGCCACTAACCGTCCCGATCTCCTTGACCAGGCTCTGCTCAGACCCGGACGCTTCGACAAGATGCTGTATCTGGGTATCAGCGACACGCATGAAAAGCAGGCGACAATCTTGCAGGCTTTGACGAGAAAGTGTGTATCATCTTATCCATCCACGTCGCGCTATAATACTAACGATACGCCAGATTCACACTTGATCCATCAGTCTCGCTCACGCGTGTTGCCGAGAAGCTTCCATTCACCTTCACTGGAGCCGATCTATATGCCCTCTGCTCAGATGCAATGCTAAAAGCTGTCACTCGATCTGCTCGAGCAGTTGACGAAAAGGTCAATGCCATCAACACAGAGCGCGCCTCGCGTGGTCAGAGCAAGATCTCAGTCGCGTACTATTTCGATCATTATGGCTCGGACGATGACTCGGATGTTATGGTCACGGAAGAGGACTTCTACCGCGCCAAGGACGATCTGGTGCCAAGCGTCAGTGTTGATGAGTTAAGACACTACGAGCACGTACGAAACACTTTCGAGGGCGCGGCGAAGAGTCACGAGGAGGTTAAAGAGGTGCCCGAGGAAGCTTCCGCCCGCGAAAGCATTTCCACGCGGGACAGGGCATCCACGCAGGATAGTACCTCCACGAGGGACAGTATCTCCACGCGTCCGGAGGAGGGTCCTGTTGCATTGGTGCGAAATTCTAACAGGACAGAGAAGACGGATCAAAATGGCTCGGGCCTCCGCTCGAGAGCTATGGAGGCGCTGAAACGGGCGGCGAAGAGTAAGAGTGGCGGTACCAATGGCAATGAGCGCCATATGCATGCAAATCCAGTACAAGCCCCCGTCAGGGATGGGGATGGGGAGGACTATGTGATACGCACCGAGCGGCTTTCACTCAATCGCGAACCGGAAAGGCCGTCTTCGAGCAGGGGAAAGGGAAAGGGGAAAGGTAAAAATCGGGATGTGGAAGAAAATTCTGCTGCTGGAGGCCCGGTACAGGACGGTTACACCAACGGGGGGCAGGGCGAGGATTTGTATGATTAACGGAAGCTTGAAGGAGAGGGTGTTGCATGAACCAAATGTCTTWAATCAAACAGTCAATGGCACATTGCTTCGCATGTCACTCACAATTCGCTCCGTGAATATGCAACATTCGTCTCTCGCTCGGATTTCGTTCCACGCTGATGGTATTCAAGTCCTGATCGTTGGTCATACACCCATTGTGAGCTTGCAGTACCTGGTCGCTGCTCTTCCAGCGCTTGGCAAGGATTTCTCAATGCCATCAGAACCTTCTGCTTGTCGATTTCGGAAGAAATGGTACCCTCGCGTCTCGCGCTTTCGCTGTAGAGTTATGCCCGTATGTGCGGAGGGATCCATGAGCACAATGCACAAAACAATCCACGTAGTTCACCGGCAACGTCTTTCGGCTGTGTTGATGTGTCTTTTGATAGTACCGTCTTGCCCAGCCGCAGCCAATCATGCGAGACAACTCCGAGCTTATCCACGACTCTCCGCCAGGGTCGTCGTCAATGTGCGGGGGGGCATGGCTGGCGCCTTTCACAAAACAACTCTGTTTTTGTCGGCGCCATTCATCGGATTGGTGGGTCGCATGGTATAAGTAACAAGCCGAGTCCCTCATTCCTGTGCTCGCGTGGCTTACCTACCGTCTCTGAACTCCCCGGATTGATTGACAGGCACCCCAAGATGTTCCTCTCCGTGCTGCTCACACCGTGGGCGCTCTTGGCGTTACCGTTGCTCTTCTACGTCCTCCCATTCATCCGCAACTGGTCCATTCAAGATGTCCCTGGTCCCATCCTGGCCAAGTTTACCAACTTATGGTACATGTACGAATGCCGGCGTTGCCGACGGTATCTCACCGTACACAAGCTGCATGAGAAGTACGGCAAATTCGTGCGCGTCCAACCAGATCATATTTCCATCGCGGATCCAGAGGCTATCCCAATCGTGTATGGCCATGGTACAGGAACCTTGAAGTCCCAGTACTATGATGCATTTGTCTCTATCCAGCGTGGGCTCTTCAACACGAGAGATCGTCATGAGCACACCCGCAAACGAAAGACGGTTTCTCATACCTTCAGCGCCAAGAGTGTGGGCCAGTTTGAGCAATACATTCACCACAACCTGGAGCTTCTGGCCACGAGATGGGACGAACTCAGCGAGAAGAGCCAAGGAAAGTACGCCACATTTGATGCTCTTCACTGGTTCAACTATGTTGCATTCGATATCATCGGAGATTTGGCCTTTGGCGCACCGTTCGGAATGTTGGAGAAGGGGGCAGACATCGCAGAGGTCCGATTAGATCCAAATGGTCCTGCGACTTACGCCCCTGCGATTGAAGTGTTGAACCGAAGAGGAGAAGTCTCGAACGCTGTGGGTTGCTGGCCTGCGATCAAGCCGTATGCAAAGTACCTCCCGGACCCCTTCTTCAGCAAAGGCATGGCAGCCATTGCCAATCTTGCCGGAATCGCAACTGCTCGTGTAAATGCACGGCTTGCGGCTGCAGAGAATGGAGAAATCACACGTGTTGATCTGCTTGCGAGATTGATGGAAGGCAAGGATGAGAATGGCCAGAAGTTGGGTCGCGCAGAGTTGACTGCAGAGGCACTCACTCAGCTCATCGCCGGATCCGACACCACCTCTAACACTTCCTGTGCGCTACTATTCCACTGTCTCACCAAGCCGAACGTCGTCAAGAAGCTTCAGGTGGAGCTTGACGCCGCACTTCCCAGTGATGCCGTTCCCTCCTTCGACCAAGTCAAGGATCTAAAGTACATGGACATGGTCATCCAGGAAACACTTCGCATCCACAGCACTTCTTCCCAGGGTCTTCCGCGTGTTGTGCCTCCTGGRGATGGGTTGGATGTTGCAGGGCGGCATTTCCCTCAAGGTGTTGTGCTCAGCGTTCCCGCATATGTCATGCACCATAGCAAGGAGATCTGGGGTCCTGATGCCGATGAATTCCGGTAAGTGAGCCAAGAGAGACATGATCGGGCATTCCTGCTGACTTTTATATGCTTAGTCCTGAGAGATGGGAGAAGATCACAGAGAGACAGAAGCTTGCCTTCATCCCGTTTTCGTTTGGTCCACGTGCTTGTGTTGGAAGGAATGTTGTAAGTAAATTCCCATCTCGCAGTGATCTGAAGGTATCCACTGACCTGTTCGCAGGCTGAGATGGAGCTGGCCCTCATTGTTGCTACCGTCTTCCGGAGATACGAGTTTGAGTTGTATCAAGATAAGCTGGAGACCCGAGAGGGCTTCCTTCGCAAGCCATTGGGACTTGAAGTGGGAATGCGGAGGCGGCAGTCGAAGTCATAGTGTGTACTTTGAAGGTTACGGTGGGATTCCAGCGTAATGTATGGCTCTCGTCCTGTACAATGAACAATTGAAGAGTTCACTTCCCAGCTCAAAGGGCTCACTGTGGTTCCGAAGGCGATCTGATTTACATCCTGCATATCCATTGGACTTTGAATGAAGTTCTCTCGACCTACCTTAGATTTCCACATCACGGATGCCGAGCTGCTCTTGCCTGCGGTTGGGTGGAATATTTCGCGCTAGGGCGCTGTCGCCTGTTGAGGTTGTTTGCTGCAGCAGAAGCAATGCCAACGCGACGACCACAACGACATCAATAAAACCATCAACCATCCACCTCACGGCTGGAATACACCAAGAAACGAAGAAGAGATGGACACATCGGCCTTCGAGGCGGCTGATGAGCGAGGCTCACCATCGCTGTCAGAGCTTGCTGCATTCTTCGATGAGGATCTTCGACTCCCGGTATGTTTCACCTCACTGGCGACTTCCACCGAGAGACTGCATCCCTCACCCCACTTCCTTGATCATTGCTGACCCTGCACTTACAGGTGAAGGGAGCAGTGGCCATCGTGAGACATCTTCTACGTCTCGCGTTGCTAGTGTGGACTCTGGCAGCATGCGTGGCTCTCTATTGCTTTGCGCTGGCGTGGTTGTGCCTTTTCTGGGCTCAGACGCGTCTTTTCAAGCACACCTCAACATTCATTGACGGCTGCATGTCAGCGACCACCGTCACTGCTGAGGCCGAGCTCATCAACGATCGGTGAGCAGAGAATTGGACTAACTTCCCAAGAGTCCCGCTGACATTCATTTAGAATCGCCGCACCATCCACGGAGCATGCTGACGCGCCCGTCGCTCTAGAAACAAGCTCCCATGAGCAACCTACTGCTATCATCATTCGCTCTGGACTGTCGGCTGAGTTTGAAGAAACTGGCCGTCAGCACAAATACAATGCGTCGGCCCAAGTTGCACCATGCAACGAAGAGACCAACAGCCTCGTCATTGACGATGCTGAAACCATCATTCGGGCGATCTTACAGCGCGAGAAGGAGGTGGAGGCAGAGATCCAGGAGCTAGTAGATTCTGAACATCCAACTTCTCTCGGCACCGTTACTCCACCCGCCAGCGATCTCGATATCGATCGCCTCTCCCAGGTGGTTGATACTGGTCATGAGTGTTCAGTCGCCACGACACGTAGTCAGGATGGTCGGATCGGTGTCAAAACCAACGAGTACCACATTGTGGCCGACCATTCAGCAGGCAATGATCAGAAGCAGCCCGAAGACCCCAATGGGCACGACTTTCAGGACGCATTCAACTCTGTTCCACGAACTGCGACCTTCAAGATGACGAAAACCAACAACAAACCCAAGCCGCCGATGCTTACTTACGCTGAGCAGGTGAAGGAGAAGAAGGCCCGGGAGCAAAGACTGTTCGTTGAGAAGCTCACTGCTAACAGTATCGTCTCCACGAGTGAGCATGATGTCCGAAATGGTGGCACACAAGCAGAGCACCTGCAGTGGGTGTGGAAAGAACAGGTCGTGCCCTCTCCAGTCAGGAACAAGCGTCTGACAGCCATCACTAAGACTGTGAGGTCGCAGGCTCCATCTATTCCATCTTCAACCGCTCCGAGAACACACATGCATCATTCACAACAACCTACTAAGCCTATTGCTTGGAACAACCAGAATACTTTGACCAGCGGAGCATCAAAGCAACCCTCGATTTACCCACCACATGTAAGAAGCACTCTAGAGGCGAAAGCGAGGCGGGCCGCTGTCAATCAGCTCACGTACGAGGCGAGTGTCAAGGCCAAGGAGGCAGTACCAACTCACAATAATTTCGCTGCTCTTACAGAGGATACTATGACTAAGGATGCACCAGAGTCAACTCGTGTCAATGGCGATACGTCAGACCTAGCTCCTCTTGTTATCAGCGATGCCGGTAAGGCTCCTATTCAAGAGCCGCTTACGACTTTGGAGCCTGCTCGGCGGGAGCAGGTTGTTCCTGACGATACCGCAACAAATCCGGAACCAGACCAGCCGGAAAACTTGAGCGAAGCATCAAACGGGCAGCGCCGCGTGTACACCGCTGAGGCATTGAAGGCCGCCAACATTCCAACGATCACGGCGCACGTGAACGGCATTGCTGAAAAGATTGAGGCAGCAGTGGAACTCGTGGCCACTCACACGCGCTCTGGAACAGCTTCGATATCTCCCAAGAAGAAGAAGTACCGTACCGCTGCGAAGTCAGCTTCGAGGTGGGACAATTTCGACGGTGAAAAGGAGCATCCGCCAGCAAGCGACCGCAATATACAGGATTTGCAAAAGGGAAACGTTGCCGTCACTGTCCCCCAAGCTCGGCTTCATGGAGCTCCACCCGGGCTGCAAGACCGCCACGATAGGTACGATAGACTGTCACCCATGCATACAAACATTCGCTAACAAATGGTAGCACAATTTCAGCCACATTCGATGCACATCTTGTTGATGCGGCTGACGAAGCCGTTGACAGGCCGGCATTAGATGTCAGAGATGAAGACCAGATACCAGCGCATTTCTCCTCCAATATTGATCTTGTTGGGTTGGAGTTCCTCCAGACACAAGCCTCTTCACACACGCCAGCCCCGAAGATCAATTTGCCCGGGCCTTCTCGCTCTCTGCCTATTACCCCTGGACCACTCTCGTTCTTCGCGCCAWCCGTCGCTGCGAAAGAGAGTTCGGCAGCAAAGCCACCCGCC
Source organism: Ramularia collo-cygni (assembly GCF_900074925.1). Lineage (NCBI taxonomy): Eukaryota > Fungi > Ascomycota > Dothideomycetes > Mycosphaerellales > Mycosphaerellaceae > Ramularia > Ramularia collo-cygni. The sequence goes on along the minus strand of NW_019716257.1, from coordinate 1,722,672 downwards.
AGCTCTGAATGGAGATCTTATCAGGAGTCCAGTGCATTCGATCCGTTCGCACCTGGACCGTTTCAGAACAGTTACGATCAGGCTCCGCAGCAATTCCAGCAACCGCAGTTTCAGTGGACAGAGCCTGATGCTCKCACGAGCTATGACAATCTCTACATGGCTAAGCAGATCGCTCCACAGGTGACTCCACAAATCCATCGCCACGAATCAATGGGGAACTCCCCACGCAACGATACTGAGACCTTCAGCAACCGCCGACAGTCGCTGGCAGTGCCGATCCGCCAGCCATCATTTGACGTGTCGTCGGAAGAAGTTTTCTCTACCCTTGATGCATCTAACCCGGTGAAGAATAAGATCCCCCTGGGAGGGCCGCCTGGCCTAGGCGTGGCACGCTCCAACAACCGTGCCGCATTTGATGCTCTACTTCCTGCTGTCGAATCACCCCCAGAGCGCACCCTCAACCTCGGAAAGTTCATCAGCACAGCTACCACATCTTCGGCGATCCTAGACAAGTCGTACGGCCCTGCCTTGGGCGAGGCGGAGCCTGTTGTCACAGCTGTTCGAGCTCAACAAATCCCACAGGCCGCTGCTCAGAACGAGCCACTGACAACGACCCAGTCGACACATGTGGGATACGATGCCACATTCCCCGAGCTACCGAAAGTAATCGCCCCGGATCCGCAAGTCGCTGCCGAGTCTGGTGAGAAGAATGCGAAGAGAGAGAACAAGAAGCTGGCCCGGGCATGTCTGAAGTCTGCCTGGGCTGAACGCGAGATTGCCCGCCGGAAACTTGGTTCTTTCTCGCTCGAAGGTGCAAACAATCTCAAGCAAAAGACTATTCTTTATCTGGAGAAGCGCTCTGTACTGCAGTCCCTCATGAGTTCCGGCATTCTGAACCAGGAGGATGCGAGGCTGTTCMCAGAATTGGGTTTGATGGATATGAGTCAACCCAAGGTATTCGCATTGAGTGCCGAAGAATGGCGATCCAGGAAGCGCGAGGCCAAGACTACTGTTGCCGAAGTCGTCAACGCTGCTCCTGTTGCGGTCCAAGAGCAGTTCGACGAAACCGACTCCATCATCAAGGATCTGATCATCGCACAACGCCACAGAGAGCAATCGAAGGATCGACTTAAAATGCCMCGTCCACAGGGCAATATGACACACAGTACATGGATTGATACGTGCACTGCGACGTGTGCGAGAGCGGACAAGCTGTACTGCCGTAAGCGTAAGATTCTTGTGGATGCATACCCTCAGGGATTGCCCACGGAGCTCGAATTGAGGTTTCCGGACATCTCGTTGAGATGATGAGGTCTGAAAGACCTCGTCGTGGATAATCTTTCAGTCGTGCAGATCAAAGAGCTGAAACTGTACCAGAAGTGTGGCAATCCATTCGAAAGCAAAACGATTACGGAATCATTCTGCCCTCTTTGTCATGAACCCAACCATGTGAATCTACCATCGCACAGCTAGACCACACTCACATACAGCGGCAAATCAAGCATAGCCAAATGCACTCGCTCATTATGCTATGGAATGCGCCTTTTGCTAGATGATCGCCTGGCTGGACTAAAAGCGCCATTCTCTCTGCATGAACCAAATCATTCCGAAATCCCAAAACCTCGCGTAAATTCGTTCCAGTCGTTCCATATCCTTATTCATTCATGCCTCAATATTCCATCCAGACATGCAATCATCAATAACTCGCTCCAGATGGGTATCGCTCAGACAACGCCAACCGCACTCCTCGCCAAACTCCTTCGCAGTCCCAAGCCACTCCGTCCCGCCTCTCTAGCACAACTCCTCACCTGCTCCACATCCCCTCCAAATTGGCCCTCGAATCTGCCCGCTTCTTTGCCCACGGTGTATCCAGCGCCGAAACTCAGAGCCGAAAGAACAACCACCACACCGGCCGTAGCGACCCATGTGAACAACGTGGGTGTGACTTGTGAATACAGTAGATCTTCTGAAGAGGTGGATGAGGATCGACGGAGACGAGCTTTCTTCCTGTCGCGACCATTACCACTACTGCTTCGGGTCCGCGGAGCGATTATTACGGGCGCTACCTGTGGTGCTCTGCGCTTGTGTTCGGAAGGGACGTTTGATGAACCGGAGCAACTTGTTGACGTTCGACGCAGGGTGGGCTTGAACATTGGCTCATCTTGTTGCAGTTGCTGCGTGTTTGTTGTTGTGGTGGGAAGYGCCGATTCCGGAACAAGTTTGAAAGACATGGGAGGATTCACACGAGGTCCACTACTTCCTCTTTGTGATGCGCCTTTGGGTAAGCTGCGGGCAGCAGCGGCTACGGATAGAAGAGAGGTGAGACTTGCACGGAGAATCTCTTCGTGCTCGGCCGCGGTATTGATAGAAGGAGAAAGGGGATTCTGCGCTGCGCAGCTGGCTCGGCGGCCTGTTGAAGTGTTGGGAAGGGAGTACCGAGCGGAGGATCGCCGGGATGTCAGGCCGGGTCTTGAGGGTGGAAAGTAAGAGCCAGGGGTGGGATGACTTGACAACCGGGGAGTCTTAGCTGGAGGGTGAGAGAAAGCGTTGGGCAGTGGCGTGAAACTCGTGGTAGTGCCAGCGTGTGAATGGGGATAGTTGATGGCCGTCTTGTTCTCGTCATCGTCATCTTCGGAAGAGGCGGATTGCGTGGGAATGTTTGATTCTACTTGGCCTTGCAAGAGGGCGTTGCCTTCGCCAGACGACATCATGACCTGGTCCGACTCGCTGCTGCTTTCTTCGTATTCCTCTGCACTGCTCACGGTGCCCGTGCTTGGTGTCCGGGTGATGTGTAGATGTGTAGGCGCACCGGGACGTAAAGCTCGACGTCTTTTCATCCGCGGATCGTCCTGCACACGTAGACCTGTTGTAACGATCTCGTCGCCGATGGATGAGAGAGACGAAGACGAGGGTTGCGACGAGACGTCAATCCACGAATCGACTAGGTCATAGAAGTCAGCGTACGGGTAGTACGGCAGGTAATATGAGTACAACGTGGCCATATTGAAAGATGTTGTGTATGTGTATGTGATGGGTATATGCAGGTGTAATGTGCAAATAGATACGGGCGATACTTCCGATGCAGATCAAAGGCAGGGGATAGCAACGCTCACAGTACAACTCACCTCCTTCTGCGCGTGGACGTCGGTCAAACGACGCCGAGCGTGATCCCATCTCGCCCGCGTGACTGGGTCGTCGGATATGTTGTTGGAGCGAATCTTGTTGATGCGATTGCTGTTGGCCCGTCTGCTGCGACATGGCTTCTTTGACTATAAATCACCACCTGAGAGCAGGTGGACGACGGCCTGTCTGGTCCTCACCGCCCACGGGATTCCCGTTGTTCTTCTCCACGGCGTTGCTGCAAAGTGATGCCAGAAGCCCCAAGGTTCGATGTGGTGATGTCGTGCGACTCCGATCTTGGCGGGGTGGATGGCGGGGTGGCTGTGCGCGATAGATGAAGGCGGCGATTCAATCCAACGACGATGCGCTGTTGATTCGAAAGCGGACTTCCAGGAGATGGATCGCAATAGATTCAGACAGTGCAATCGTACTCACGGCGAAGTGTGGAATGGGGTTGGAAATTGCAACGAATATTGCGACTTTCAACAACGGGGCGGTCAGGCGCTCGCGCTCGTGACCAACGTGGGGGGGTCCTGCTGCGTTGATGATTGCGGCTGCCCTGCTTGTGACGAGGCCAGGCTTTGGTTGGGTTGGAGCCGCGAATACCTAGACTCCTGGGTCGGTTGATTCCCCACCACCTGGAGTACGGTACCTTGGAGCGTGTGAATGCTGGAAATGTCGAGAGTCGAGTGGAGAGGAGGGGCTACGTCCTTGGATTATTGGGCATCGAGTCTGGAGCAGTACTTACATGTATCTAATACTTGCTCTACTGCACGCGCAATCCTCCCGCCCGCATGCCAGGCTCCCCAAAGATAGGAACTTTAATTTAACCGGCAACGTTATCGATATCGCCCCGTTGCACGTCACACGTGAGGCCCAAGGTAAGACCACCTACGGCTCCGAGACCGCACCTGATATGATCTCGAGATACATCACCGGGAAGTGACATGTCTCGAGATTGGCATCACAGGTGTCTTGCAATAAAACTGTACAATCGTCGCTCTGCTGGTTTGTGGCTCGAGAATTATAGTTGTCAGCGACTCATGGCCTGCAGGACTAGGTCGTCATAGCGAAGCCGTGAACAGTCCAATGGCCCTGTCATGCCGTGATGTATACCTGCGTGATGCTACTGACGTGATCTACGTTCCGCCTTCGACGCTCCGCATCGTTGAACGCAACTCTGCTTTGCTGGAGGGTTTTGGGCCTGTGAATTCGCTCTGCTTATTGGAGATGAAATGTTGAAATGTAATGCGTGATGACAGCAAAAACGCCTTCCATTGGAAATAACTACCATGCCCATAATTCTACTCCCCATAACGCCTTGCAGCAACAAGCACTCGTGTCGTTTAGAAGTACAGATCTCCATCAAACTTTTGTTCGTCAGCATTACAACTACAACACCGTCGACAGTCTTCCTTGCTGTACAGATCCCCTGGTGTCGTTCGTCGTTTAGAAGGTGACCTTCTTTCCGGAGAAGTCTCCAAAGCCACCACGGTTGGTGGTTTGAGGACGACCACGGCCGCCACGGTCACCGCCACGACCACGTCCACCGCCACGTCCGCCGCGTTCGCCGAAGCCACCACGACCGCCGCCACGGCCTCCAAAGCCACCACCACCACGACCGCCACGGTCGCCAAAGCCGCCACGTCCACCACCACGGCCACCACGGCCGCCGCGGTCACCACCGTCGTTGGAACGCTCGGCGGCGTAGTCGAGACGGATAGCACGGCCAGCAACATCGGCACCCTGAAGGGCGGCAAAGGCAGCCTGAGCCTCCTCAATGGAGCCCATCTCGACGTAGCCGAAGCCCTTGGGTGCGCCAGTCTCGCGGTCAGTTGGCAGGCGAACGGCCTTGATAGTACCATGCTCCTGGAAGTACTCGGTGATGGTGTTCTCATCGGCGTCGAAGCTAATGTTGCCGACGAACAGCGTCGCAGCCGGAGCGTTGGTGGAGTCGCCGAAGGCCTTCGCGCGGTCGTTGGTGCGCTGCTGACGGTCGCCGCCGTCATTGGTACGGGGGGTGCTGAAGTCGAGGCGGAGCTCACGTCCGTCAAGCTCAGCGCCAGTCTTGGCCTCAAGAGCGGCCTTTGCGTGCTGTGGATCCTTGAACTCGACGTATCCGAAACCCTTGCTGCGGCCAGACTCGCGGTCGGTGATGATTCGCACGCCGGTCAGCTCACCGAACTCCTCGAACTCGCGTGTGAGCCACTCCTCATCAACGTTCCAGCTGATGTTGCCGACGAAAAGGTTGCCAGTAGGCGCGCTCTCGTCAACGGCAGCAGCCTCCGTCTTGACCTTCTTTGGTGTCTGGCTTGCCTCGCTCTCGGCCTTGCGCTTCTTGCTGTCGGTCTTTGGCTTCTCTTCCTCGTCAGAGTCGCTGGAATCGTCGGAATCGTCCGAGTCAGAGGTCTGTAGATATGTTATGGTCAGTGATAGCTGTAGAGAGGAAAGAAGGGTTGGACCACATACAGCTGCGCCACCGTTGGCCTTGGGCTCGTCATCATCGTCGGAGTCCTCATCAGAAGAATCGGAAGTGGCCTCCTTCTTGGCGGCGACAACAGGCTTCTTCTCATCCTCGGAATCGTCTTCGGAAGAGTCGGAGTCAGACTCCGCCTCCTTCTTGACAACCTTGCCGTTGGTGGCAGCCTTCTTGGGTGCGGGGGCAGCCTCGCTGTCAGAGTCGGAGTCGGACGAATCGCTGTCGCTATCATCCTTCYTCGCGCCAGAGACCGCAGCTGCGGCACCGTTGACCTTTGACTTGACAGCCTTGCCAACGGCAGCGGCGGCATCAGCAACCTTGGACACGACCTCCTCGGAGCTGTCCGAGCTGTCGCTGGAAGCGTCGTCGTCGCTGTCCTCCTCACTGCTGGAAGGCTCTGGAGTAGGCTCCTTCTTGACCTTCTTGGTCTTCTTGTCGACCTTTTTGGAGGCCTTCTCGGCCGGCTTGGTCACGCGACCAGCCTTGACCTTAACATCTGCCACTTGAGCGGACTTGCTGGCCTTGACAGGCGCAGCAGCAGCCTTGCTTCCCTTCTTGTCCTTAGCCATCTTGCTGAGGGTCTGTGATAATTCGGTCTGCCGGGCAAAAGTCAGTACAAGTCAAATGAGCTGTAACTCTCGTCTCAATGTGACATCAATCTGGCGGCAGTAGCCTTTTCGTCTCAGAAACCCAGCAATGCGAACGCAAGCGTTCAGTGACAACAGTAGTAGCAGCAGCAACAAGCCCTCAGATAGTAAGCCAACGTGACGACCACATCAAGATGTGGTGTCTTGTAGAACCCTCAGTATGAGATTTGCAAAGCCCAAGCCCACGAACGGACGAAAATGGAAAATTTCGCCGTTTTGCCCACTGGTCGCGACTTCTTCAAGGCGGTGTGTTCCCACAAGAGCCTCGACAGCCTGCGACGGTCGGATGGTTTTTCCGACAGCCAACTGGTGCCCGATGCGGTGAAGCAGTCGGGTCTTGAGGTGCGAATACGATGCCCACAAGTGCAGCGCACCAAGGTGCGTGCGAATGCTCGATCACGGCAACGAGGCAGTGAAGGAGAGTGAAAGAGCCAACGAACCGATTGAAGTTGCGCAAATACGCAGAAGTATTGATCAGAGTATCAGCAAACGATGCTGATGAGGTGAAGATGTGTGGTGGTGAGGGTGGTGTGATAATGCGGATGATGGCGAAAAAGTTCCTTCGACCAAATTATATACTTCGCGAGGCTGGAAATTTTTCCCAGTATCTAAACTCAATCTATCGAGCTAAGCTCCCTGCTAGCGCTGAACCCTGAAAATTCGGGCCTGTCTTCCGATGGTGGAGCCACTTGGAGCTTCCATCAAGACGACACCTCACCCGAAAACGAGCGATACAGAGCAGTTGCGACATGTCAAAATAGTTGCGTCCACTCTTTTCCATCGGGTATCATGGCTTCTTCACACCGGCCCCGCAAAAAGCGAAAGAACGACTTCACCTCATCAAGCAGCTCGAATGGCACACTCTACGTATCCCCTACAACGGCAAAAGAGCAGCCAGCTTTTCCCCTCGTAGCCTTCTTCTGGCCTGCCAAGGGCACTCAATCGCAATGGATCACCCTACCCTGTATATTGATGGTCACTGGTCTCTTCCGATGGTGCACAGCAATGTGGAAGTACTCAGGCTTCCAAACTCCTCCAATGCATGGCGACTTTGAAGCACAGCGACACTGGATGGAGCTTACTACCAATCTTCCCATGACGCATTGGTATTTTCATGATCTGCAGTGGTGGGGATTGGACTACCCTCCCTTGACCGCTTACCATTCGTGGATTCTTGGCTGGCTAGGAAGTTTGATCAACAAGGACTGGTTCGCACTCTATCTTTCCCATGGGCTCGACGATCCGGATTTGAAAGTCTATATGCGGGCAACGGTATACGTGTCTGAGCATTTGACCTACATCCCGGCTGTCTATATTTGTGTACGCCATCTTGCAAGGCTGCATGGCATCAACCCTTGGGAATCAGCAATTGCATTGACGGCGATCCTGCTACAGCCTGCAACCATCCTGATCGATCATGGACATTTCCAATACAACACGGTCATGCTGGGCTTTTTTGTTGCTGCAATCTCGAGCATGATGGCAGGTCGTGCACTTTGGAGCTGCGTCTTCTTCGTAGCCGCGCTGGGCTTTAAACAAATGGCTCTCTTCTGGGCACCAGCAGTGGCAGCATACCTCGCCGGAAGCTGTCTATTCCCGCGTGTCCGTGTCGGGCGACTGTTCAGCATCACCCTCGTTACTCTTGCTTCCTTCGCACTTCTCGTGCTTCCACTAGCAGTGGGAACCTTCTACGACACTTACCGCGACGTTTCTCTCCCATCGGACGCCGTCCTACCACCTCTGCTTGACGCCATCCCTATGCAGCTCAACGATCAGTCTTGGTATTATCCTTACCTCGTTCAGCTCGCGCAGTCTATACATCGAATCTTCCCCTTTTCTCGTGGGCTCTTCGAGGACAAGGTAGCCAACATTTGGTGCGCCATCCACGCTTCAGCAGTGCACAAACTCCACGTCTACGATCAATCCCTACTCAGCCGTGCAGCGCTCGGCCTGACCCWCCTTTCGATTCTGCCACCCTGCTTGATTCTCTTCTTCAATCCGAAGAAGCAGCTGATCCCCCTCGCCATGGCCGCCACTTCATGGGGATTCTTCCTTTGCTCTTACCAAGTTCATGAGAAGAACGTCCTATTACCTCTCCTCCCCATGACACTCCTCCTCGCGACTGAGGGAGGTATGAAACCTGCTGTCCGCGCGTGGGTTGGGTATGCGAATGTTGTGGCTTGCTGGACAATGTTTCCACTCCTCGCAAGGGAAGATTTAAGGATGCCATATCTCGTCCTAACATCACTTTGGGCGTACTTGATGGGACTGCCGCCTTTCAGCATCAGCGCATACACGCAATCTAGTGAGGCGGGTGGCGTCAACATCCTAACTACAGTCATCCATCTGGGAACTTATGCCGCTGCCCTTGGTTGGCATGCCGTGGAATTATTCGTGCTGCCACCAAGCGACAAACCAGATTTATGGATGGTGGCGAACGTCTGCCTCGGAGCTGCGGCTTTTGGCTTGTGCTATCTCTGGTGTCTATGGAATCTCGCTATGGAGAGCGGAGTCCTAGGTGTTGTAGGAATCAGCAAATCGCGGGAGAAGAAGACACAATAGTGAAGCTTCTCCAAACGGCCTGATAGAGCTGCGAAAGTCCGTATGTATGTACAAATAATGTACACTAGTTATACACTGTCTTGTTCCATCTCATGCTATCCCTCCAAAACGCCATATTGTGCAATCGCTATCCCCAAATGCATTGTGTATCGTTCCACTCTTCCTCTTCACGCCAGGTTGAATCCATAACTCGCCATACAACTCCGGTACTTCCCAACCAAGTCCTTGCACGCTTCCTGCGGATCGGGGGCGTTGGAGAAGAGCATGCACTCGTCGCGGGCGGCTTTCTCGTCTTTACAGACACAACATGGCTGGGGTGAAGTCAGCGGGAAAGCGCTTCTCTTGTTTAAGTTGTTGAGCAAGTTTGCGCGGGTTTCGTGGATACCTTTACTTTTGCAGCGGCCTCTCCCTTGGGTTTGAGGTCTGCGGCGGCGTTGTTGGGTTGCATTGGTGCTGTGGCATGTTAGACGTAGCGCTTTCTTGTGAGAAATGATGGATGTACTTGATKACATTGCGGATGCTGCTTGGGCGGACATGTTTGTAGGTGGAATGCGATTGGATTGTTCTCGAGATCTTTTGGTTCTGTACCTGGGCGATGGCGTAACTTCAATTGGATCTGTCAGCATCATCGTTTCGGGAAAAGCTTATGCTCCACTCCCACGCACCTGGGGCCGGCTTCACACAGCACACATCACCTGGGAGTGCTTGTTATCTACTACTAGGTTAGCAGCGTGAGAGTAGCATAGGGGCACATTCGTTTAGCAACGCTTAGGAAGTGGTCTCGATGTTCCCAGCTGACACTCTACCTTACCCACACGAACCATTGATCATTCGTCTCAATGTCACAGGTTCTATCGTGCTTTTGGCTATTCAGGTAGAAACACACATACATGATCCCGCTCTGGCGGCTCACGTATGCACGTAATTCATGCTAGCCTAYCGCAATAGCAGAGCTGCCGAGCACTCCCAACTGTCGATATAGTCCTTCTGATGTACCATAGCATCCTTCCACACCACCGTATACTACCCCAACCCTAACCCTGACCGAACGCGTTACGACAGTACAGCGAGAAACGACGCTCAAAACATTGCACACAATGTAACTGCTACTCGTGCATGCAAGCTAGGCTCAAAAGTGGTTGACACAACGGCCCGTGAATCCCGCAACCCCAAGACCTTCACAAAAGAGCAATGCTGGCCTCCTGAATGCACCTGCCCAAAACCGCTTCACAATGCAGTAGTGTATGTACTGCGCCACTTAATGTTCCGTAGTACCCTCGTGAGTCCATGTCGACAGTTCGAGTTATCCGGCGATCTTTGGCCCAGTCTTACCACTGCTGGGTGCGAGAGAGCCTTCAATTCGGCGCTTGCCATCTTCCTTCTCGCTCTCTGTTGGATTCGTCTTTTGCATGTCAGCGGTGTGCGGAGCATGGCCAGTCGTGCGTCCAATAGACATTCCGACTCGAATCTGTGAGTGATGTCAGTTGCCAAGGCCATGTGAAGATGAGGTCTGAGAGCATTGCTTACCAAAGTCTCCAGCGCTCCGCTGCTGTTCGCCACCAAGTCCTCATCATACCGCATAACACCCGGCTCGAATAGCAGCAGCAGAGTCGAGCCTCCGAATTTGAAATAACCAAGCTCCTCCGCACGCTTGACGTTCTCACCCTTCTTTCGCGTGATGACTGTGGAGCCAACCATCATGGCGCCAACGCAAATGACCATCACCCTCCCATGACAGACGGAGTCGATGGGAACACACACTCGAATATTCTCTCCGTACACATCCAGAGCGGACCGAATAGCCATGGGGTTGACAGTGTAGTACTCGCCGTCCAGCAGCTTTGGCTCGCCCATGACGCCGTCAACGGGGATGTGAAAGCGATGATAGTCCTGTGGTGCCAGACGCATGATTCCCAGAGATCCATTGTGATACCGCTTAGCATCATTTGGGTATGCATCTCCGAGCAAGCGCTCGATGCTAAACTCGCGACCTTTCACCCAAATGCGCTGAGCATCTTCGATGCGGTTGAAGACGACAGATCGGCAATCAGCAGGGCTGACGACAATGTGCGGATCATCGGGCGCGGAGCAAGGACGTGCATCGGGTTTTAATTCGCGATAGAAGAACTCGTTGAATGTCTTGAAATGGTTCATGGGATGCAGAACTTCGCCCATGTCCAACTGGTGGAAGTTTATGAATCCTGGAATCTGGGAGGCAGAGGCAGGATCGTCATACTTGCGACCTTGCTTGAGAGACATGGAGCGGAGTAGTTTGCGCGCTGACAGTTTCGTTAGCATTTCACCGTGTTTCATCAATCTGTCGAGGCACCTACCTCGCTTCTTCTCCATCTCGCGACTTTTCAAGCCTTTGTAGAGCAATCGAATGCCCAGACGGACGTATACGCTCATTCGTTCTTCATTGATCATACCAGTAAGCCTGTCTTGTACCAAGATGTTGGCACTGTTCGCACCAATGCGATAGCCTCCGTAAGAGACCTGTCAAAGCTTGTTAGCTGTGCATCGCGCATCATATCGTTTGGACATACCTTTGTGAGAACCTTTGAATACCACTTTCGCTGAGCTTGAGAGCTTGATACGAAGCCAGCCATGACCAGATTGTTGACTGCCCGCCAATCACTGCTGGCACAGGTCGCAATATGGGTGATGATATCCGCGTCGGTCGTCCTCCGCCCTCTTGCGAGCCGTGGCTGATGGCAAATGGGACACTCGTGAATCTCGACAACGTGCTCCTCTTTGGACTCCGGGTCTTCGTTGAGGTCTTGCTCGACATCGTCATCAATGCCCACGGTCTCGTCTGTCGTGAGGTATTTGCCCTCCTCGCCAGGAGCGCCCATCTCGCTTACTTCCAGTGTGGGGATTGTGTTACTGCCAGGAATGAAATTTGATGGCATCTGCGAGCCATTCGGGGGTGTCTGATTTGGTGAGCTACTCGTCGTGTGAGAGAGACGTGCAGTCGACGTAGAAGGATCTTGCTTCTTCAAACCTGCAAGTGGGTTCGCCATGTGATGATGATGTGTCGCTTGAGTCTTCATCAACTGTTCCTCCAGGCACATAACAGCTTGGTCAGTGGTCACAATTTCCTCCCCGCCGTTGACGTCCTTCCAGCGCTCGAAAAATCCATCGATTGTGCGGTCGTGAAGAGTACTCCCGAGAGTGTCCAGCATAGTGACAAGCTCGACTTTGTCGTGCCTTCCATTCTCATCAGCATCATACTGTCGCAGTAACACACGCCAGAATTGTTGTCTCAAAGCCTTGTAAGGCAGGTACTTGGCACGGACGTAGAGGACAGGGCTGTGCTTGTCTTCCCACCGCTGCTTATTCTTCAGCTCTAGCGGAATCTYRAACGAGTGGAAATCGGTCTCGTCTGCCGGGGTATCAAATTCCTCATAGCTCGTTGTACTCGGCATAGAAATGGGTGCTGGCCGCGTGCGATCTGTAAAGGACGCATCCGACATCTTCGGGGTCAGATTAGGTCTTGGTGAGCCCTGGATACTGTTGCTGCTCGGAGATTTGCTCAGCTTAGTGAGGTCAGTTTGGGAACTTCTTTTGCCGCCAGACTTGGGAAGGTTAACCTGACTCGTGCTCCTAGACAGCGGATTGCGGAAACGCTTCCTGCGATGTTTGCCCTCGGTGACATCATCTGGATCTGGCAGCTTATACAAGCYAGTCTCTGGGTCTGCTTCCGGTGCGAGCTCTCTGACTTTGTCCAAAGAGAAGTTGGCCGTGCCAACAAAGTCGTTGCCAGAGAACTTGTCCCGATCGACGACCGCAAAGTACAAGCTGTAACTCGTTTCGTGTTTTTGAACCTGGAAGACCAGCTTCTCGTCAAATACAGGGTTGAGGTTGTGATTGATGGTTTTGGTTCGATATGTCTTCTTGCCGAGGGACGTCACGACGAAAGGATCCATGTCAAAGGTGGTCTTGGTCATGTTCTTCTCAGGTGGTAGGTCCGTGATCTTGTTGATCTCCAGGAACAGCACGCCGGCTACATCAGACATGACACCGAATTCGTACGCCTTTTGCTTGGTCCTGCGCCTCAGCCGCCTCAATTTGCGGCGTCGACGATGCTTCTGCTTCTCGTCTGCTGTACCCACGGGTGGTGTCCTCATGCCGTCATCGGTCTCATCTGAGGGATCCTTCTCGTCATCTTCCTCGTCCACATCGTCCAGATCCCGAGTACCATATCGTCGGAGCATATCCTCTTCGTCCTCATCCTCGTCGTCTTCGCCCGAATCTGCCACAAGACCCGTGAATTTCTGCAAGACATGCTGAGCAGTGGCGGCGGCATTGATTGGATCGTAGAGAGCAAATTTGAGCAGGACTTCGCCTGTCACGTTGGAGTCCTTCTTCTTCCGGCGGCCACTACGCCTGCTCTCCAGCTTGTACCATACTGGCTCTGGAGCAATGCTTCCCGAAGCAAAGWCATCTTCCAACACCACGTCGAATTCGCCCATGTAATCGTTCCTAAAGCGGTCTTTGTCCCAGCAAACACCTTCCAACAAGGCCGAATCTGCAGAGTTGATAGGCAGTTCGAAGGTTTGATTCCATTCCGGGTTCAAGGTCTTGCTGACCACGCTCGTGGCTTCCTTTGCATCACCAAGGGTCAAGACGAGGAATGGATCAGACGTGCCCGACTTGTCCTTTGCAGCCAGGTTACGGCCTTTGAGCACCTGTACACGCAAGACTACTCCCATGCCCTTGTGGTCTCCACGCAAATCTCCCGGTGATTTTGACGACGTCGACATGCTTCCGTTGCTGTTCGTGGTAGAGTTTCCTGGTCGAATAGGACTTTCGTTGCGGCTCTGAGGCTGCTGAAGAGGAGGTGTTGGCGGGGCGGATGAGGCGTCGACCTGGGCGGTGCTGCTCTTGTTACGACGCAGCGTCAGGCGGGTCGGTAGGCGAGGACGTGACGGCATGACGGCAAAACTCAAGAGGAAATGAGATCAGCCCAGACTCGGAATTGCTCCCTCAGACGGCAGCTGTGCTCAGGAATGCCTGCCGTGCGGTGAGAAAGCACTCCGATGCAGCAAATCAATGCGGCTATGGGTCGGGTATTCTGTTAAATGACATGGGCGAGGAATTGAGAGGAAGCAGACTGCAGTCCGCACAGCGGAGAGGAAAGGGGCCACACGCACAAGCAGTCACGCAGGGCAATGCATCCGTGCTGGTTCGTGTATGTACTCCGGACGGGGAGCGAGTTGTTCGAGCTGCAGTCGCAACTCCCCGCGTTAGCTTGAAGGTACTCCCGTAGGCAAAGCTGCTCTGTGCGGTACCMAAATCCGATCATCAAATGTCAATCAATGTCAATCAAAGGTGCTTTCGCTCCCACCGCTGCTATTGCAAGCAGCAAGAGGCCACGCAAGGCTCATACAACCTGTGCAATGGGCAATCAAGCGCAGAGGCAGGGTCTGGTCGTTTCGGACGTGACGCCAAATGAAGAACGCCTCCTCACCACGATGCATCGGCAGGGGAGCGAGCTCGAGCAGTTGATGACACTCCACAATAAATCATTCAACGGGGCCCGCCCTGACTGACACATGATGGAAACGTGCCTCCAAGGTCCTTCGTCATGGCACCGCATCAATCCTCCTCCCCCACCCGCTCGACGAATGCACGATGGGTGCGGGATTATCTGCGCTCCAATCCCATGAGCTCGTGCCAACTGTCCGGATCGACCTCCCGGCAACGTCGCGCGGTGAATCTTGCTACGCCTTGGAGACCTTGCAAAGATGGTCTTCCTTTCCCGGCCTGTATGTCTCACCTGGATCGTCGCTCAAAGCAAATTCCAGTCCTGTTGGAGTGATGAAACGAAAAGATTTGCACGTCTTGATATCGCGTGGCACGGCGCCAACCACGCTAGTGCCCGCGCGTCAGTCGCCAAATCCATCGTCTGTTGCCTTCTCCAATCATGACTTCATCCKTATAGCTCGACATGTCAAAGAGGGGCCGGGCATGCGAGGCATGCTCGAAGATCAAGATCAAATGTGAGCTTGGAGCGAGCACAGGGCTGGAGCCTCCGTGTGAGAGGTGTCTGCGTCTCAAGAAACAATGCGTACTCTCACAGCCAAAACGACAGGTAGTGCCTCGAACTTTGAGCCATTTGTAGCACCTTTGCTAAGCATTCGGACACAGAAAGACAGAGTTGCCGAGCTTGAGGCTCAGGTAGAAACTTTGACTCGATTGCTGCAAGCACAAGGAATACGGGATCCTGCTGTGATATCCTCAACTCCCGCATCGGAAGCTCTGAACTTGGCCGCATCAGACAAGGCAAAGAAAAAGAGGCGTAGAGTTGACGATGCTTCTTCATATTCTGCTTCAAATGATTCTCCAACAGGCAGCTCATCGGAAACATCACAGGGACAGGATCTGAATGTTGCAATCCTTGACCAAACCGTGGACTATGCAACGCAAGAACAGCTCCTCAATCGCTATCTGAACAAGCAGCTTCCTGTCTTCCCACTGGTACCTATCAACGGCGATTGCTCCCTTGATGTACTGCGAAATGAGCGTCCGGTACTGATGTACGCCGTGATTTATGCCGCTGGGCCAGGAATTCTCTCCGAGGATCAGCAGGAGAGCGTTTCCAAAATTTTGCTCAATAATCTTACCAATGTCCCCTTCTCACCAGGCCCGCAAACTTTGGACATCATTCAGGCAATACAGATCACCTGTCTGTACTATCGCTCTCCCCGACATTACGTGCAGCTTAGTGTTTTCGGGCTGATTGAGGTTGGTCTGAAGATGGTCACCAAGTTGGGCCATGCAGGGCCACTCTCGCCTCCGCCGACAGTTCCTGTATCTGTACAGAACACAGATGTCGGCTCTATCGGCTCAATCGACGCTTGGAGAGCGATACTTGTCTCACACTTGCTCGCCACAGCCATGTCAATATTCATAAGAAGGAAACCACACACCAGATGGACCAAGGAACACGACATGTGTCTCCTGCAACTTCAGGTAGGAATTCATGAATCACTTATTATCGAGCTCCACCTCATACTAATGTTGTTGWCCTTTCAGTATAGCGTCGTCTCGAAGCCAACCGATGCCTGGCTGAGCCAACTGATTCGCGCAGAACATGTGTGTGAGCAAATTGCCGAGCAGATGGGCTTTTGGGATTCAACAACCTTCATGGACCTAGCAGACCCGAGCACACGCCTCAAAACACAAACGTGCCGCAACATCATACTGAATTGGAGGATGACTATTCCGAGTCACATTCGGACACCTCTGCTTCTCTTCTGGGAGCATCTCGCCACCGCGTACATGCACGAAGCCGTGCTACACACAGCTACTAACAAGCATTCCTTCGCTGCTCCATTCGTCGCTGAGAATCTCTCAGTCTCAGACTTTCCCGCTCCAGCGATCGTCACTCAGGACCAAATCACAGCACTATTCGAACTCACCACCGCCGCGCAGGCAATGATCGATCTATTTTCGAGTCTGGATGTGGAGATTCTGGCAGTCATGTCAGGTTACCTGCACTCCTCCAGAGCTGCATACGCGCTATTCATTCTGGCCAAGCTGTCTGTTGCAACTATGGCTCCCGGAAATACGTTTGGTGCTGTTCTAGATGGCAACATGCTGCTCGTAGGACATTAYGCCGACAAGTTGATAGATAATGGGACCAGAGTGAGAGCAATTGACGAGCGTTGTGCGCCGGCACGGATCCTCCTCGCAGCAGACAGCGTGAAAGAGTGGTATCTGAACTTTACCAGCATTGTTTCGTCTTCAGACCAGGCTTTCCACCAGCTGCAGGAGCCAGAGAATTTGCAGGCGGCCACCGGCTCGATCAACATGGCGCAAGGACCAGAGATGTCTACTTTGGAGGATGGTCTTGATCTTGATGCAGCCCAACTTACCGCCGCCGCTGTGGACTGGGAGAACCATTTCTACTACTCGTTGAACACGGCCGACTTCGGACTGGACATGCTGTTTGCCGAAGAGCCACAGCCGTTCGGTGGCGAAGTATACCATGATGCAGCTTATCAGGCTCGGCCATGAGCCGCGAGGTGAACCAGGAGAAGGGAAGAATCACTCGAAACATTTGCCCGTCGGCGGTATTTCGCGGCCGCCGCGCGAGCTGGACCCCACATGTGGCTTTCGTGGTCAACCCCCACAAACAGCTTTCAACACATGTGGCTTCTCCCGGACCACTGGCACAAGTGGGGACCTGTTGTGGCCATTGCTCGATCATATCGAGTAATCCTCACCCCGGGATCTACAAGCTAGAGCGCTATCTGCCAAGCCAGATAAGATCAACGAGTAACAACCTGATGGAAAGAAGCCATGCCCACATGAGCGTTCCAAGGCGTGTAAAGTGGAAACTTTACATGCACTCGGAACCAAATTCCACTGAAAACTGGATCGACAGAAGAAGTCAAAACAGGTGAATGTCCCACGAAGAAAGATGTCTATTCCTTCAACTCTCCACTCGATCACGCGACAAGTCAGTTTGACCCACATATCGAATACTGGTGGTAGAGTCACACAGTTTCCTACCGAGTCTTCGCCTTTACTGGGAGGATTCTCAGACTCTCGACAGGATCCACGACCGCTATACACGATGGCGTCTATGACAGGTTCCAGAACCCGTCGGTTCCTTGACAAGATTGCCGTTGCAGAGGTTGAGCCTGGTCTTACAACAGGCCAACTCATGCTGGCCAATCATGACTTGAAGCCCGTTGAGCCAGGTTGGTCTACTTCTTGCAGCACCCCGGGTTGAATTGCGGCTGACTACAGAAATCCAGAGAGACGACTATGGAGAGGACGAAACTTTGTCGCCTTTTGGATATCCGACTCCTTCAACATCAACACATGGATGATTGCGAGTTCGAATATCGTTGCAGGAATGTCCTGGTGGCAGTCCTGGTTGACCGTTTGGATCGGATACACCATTGCAGCCTTCTTCGTTTGTCTCACGGGCCGAATTGCAGCAAAATACCACATTGCCTTTCCAGTCGTCTGCCGCTCATCTTTCGGCGTGTGGGGAGGACTTTGGCCTGTTTTCAACAGAGCTGTGATGGCTTGCATTTGGTGAGTGCATAGAGAGAGAAAGACACACACTGTTGTATGTAGGTTGCTGACTTTGATATCCTCTTTTAGGTACGGAGTGCAGAGTTGGATAGGCGGGACTTGCGTATACCTTATGATTCGCTCGATATGGCCTTCTTGGGATCGCTATGGCGACGATGGAGTACAAAACACGCTGTCTGCCTCCTCCGGAACCAACACCCGGGACTTCGTGAGCTTCTTCCTTTTCTGGMTCGGCTCTCTCCCATTCCTCTGGTTCCCGGTGCACCAGATCAAGCATCTCTTCACGGTGAAAGCGTTCGTGGTACCAACGGCCGGTCTAGCCTTCTTCATCTGGTCAGTTGTGAGAGCCGATGGAATTGGTCCGATTGTCCACCAAGGTGCGAGTGCTTCAGGAAGCACGCTGGCATGGGCGATTGTCTCCGGTATAATGTCTGCGATTGCCAACTTCGCCACCTTGATTGTCAACGATCCAGACTTTGCTCGGTTCGCACGCCGGCCTGAGGATGCTCTTCTACCACAGTTCCTGTCAATTCCCTGCGGGTTTGCTGTGACCTCCTTTATTGGCATCATTGTCACGTCCTCCGCCACCGTCATATTCCCGAACGAGGACCCCATCTGGTCGCCACTCACGCTACTCATGAGATTTCTGGATGAGCCTGGAGTCAGTAGTGCAACACGATTTGGAGTCTTCGTCATAGCTGCAGCGTTCACTCTTGCGCAGCTAGGGACCAACATTGCAGCAAACTCAATCTCGGCTGGTACGGATTTGACAGCGCTCCTTCCTAGATGGATCAACATTCGTCGTGGATCTTACTTGTGCGCTGGAGTTGGCCTGGTAATGTGTCCTTGGCACTTGCTATCAAGCAGTTCGAACTTCACAACCTCSCTATCCGCATACTCGGTCTTTCTCTCCAGTGTCGCTGGCGTGATGGTAGGACAAACACTCATGTATAGATAGCCATTGCTAATAGGGACATTGCAGATCTCCGACCACTACTTCGTGCGAAAAGGATACCTCCAAATCCGTGACCTCTACAGCGATCTCAAGACTGGGCCTTACTTCTATCACTACGGAATCGGCTGGCGCGCGTACGCGGCGTACATTGCTGGTATCCTTCCAAATCTTGTTGGATTCGCTGATGCAGTTGGTGCACCCAACATGCCCATGGGAGCAATCTATATCTACCGACTCAACTTCTTCGCGGGATTCATCACGGCGTCGGCTGTGTATTACATCCTATGTCGTATATGGCCAGTTCCTGCTGTGAGCGATTCTTGGTTCGAAGTCGATGATGATGATCAGTCGGGCACTTTGATGTATGGAGTTGAGGCCTCGGACGAAGAGAATGCTTTTGGAGAGGAGAGTGTAAAGGCAAAGATGGATTATACGAAGTGAGGAGCAATGTTTTGGACTGGCTAGAGCGATCGCTGCGGCGTTATTGTGAACGGGACGGCAGCTGTTCATGATGTGTTACGACTTACGAATAAAGACTGGCATTGTTGATTGTACAAGGTCCGTATGTTTATTCCACTGACGATAGGCGTGCAGATAGGCGGGGCTGTAGGAGAGCTATCTGAGGGATCAGCGTAAGCTCTATTGGATCCCTCCAGCCGATGTTCCATACCAAAGGCAAGAGATGTTTATTTACTACTACATCGAATAGCTTTCCTTTCTACTACTGGCACTGGATGTATGGGATTGTGCTCCAACTAACAGTCGATCCCACTCCAGCTATCAGCTACATTATCTGGTCCATGCCCTACCACGGTGGAATTGGTCAACAAGCAACATGGAACATTTATTACAAGATGAGAGCCTCAGACGAGCGATCCTCATTACTGGACTGAGCACAATCCTCTGGCTGATTTGGAAAGTAAGTGCGAGTGTCACTGCATCTCCCATATTCGCCTAGCTTCAAAACCAAGCTAAACATCGTAGTAGTGGTCTACTGCAACGGACATTCCCAAAATCAAAGGTATCTTCGAGATTCCCGGCGCATTGCCCATAACAGGCCATCTCCTCGAACTCGGCGACGACCACGCTTCAGTCTGCGAGGTGAATCCCTTTTCCAAAACGCAACATGAAGTATTGGGCCAACTAACATTCTGTCCAGTCCTGGTGGCACAAACACTCCCAACCCATCTTTCAGATCCGCTTAGGAAATACCCGCGCCGTAGTCTTCAACAGTTTCTCAGCCTGCAAGAAAATCCTCCTCAATCATCAATCCGCCGTAATCGACCGTCCAAAACTCTATACTTTCCACGGCGTCATTTCTTCTACTCAAGGTTTCACCATAGGTTCCTCACCTTGGGACGAGAGCTGTAAAAATAAACGCAAAGCCGCGGGCCAGACTTTGGGGAGAGTTGCGATGAAAGGGTATGTGGAGATGTTTGACATGGAAACTTTGAGTATTGCGCGGGATATTCTACGGGATTGTGGGAGAGGGGAGAGGGAGTTGGAGGTCCGGCCTTATTTGCAACGGTATGCGTTGAATACGACGTTGACGCTTTGTTATGGGATTCGGATGGATGGGGTGTGGGATGATTTGTTGAGAGAGGTGTTGGAAGTTGGGAGTGCGATTTCGTTGTTGAGGAGTGCGAGTGAGAATTATCAGGATTACATTCCGATTTTGAGGTATTTGCCGAAGAATTCGAAGAATGCGAGGAGTAAGGAGTTGCGGAGTAGGAGGGATGCGTATTTGAATACGTTGTTGGAACGAGTGAGGGAGATGATACAGATTGGGAACGATAAGCCTTGTGTTGCTGCGGCTATTCTGAAGGACGAGGAGACGAAGTTGACGGGGGTTGAGGTTTCTTCAATCTGTTTGTCGGTATGTATCAGGTGGCGATGACTCRTGGTTTGCAATGGTCCAGGAACTAACTCAATTTCTCTTCACAGCTTGTATCCGGTGGCTTCGAGACGATTCCAGGTACATTGACCTCGTGTATCGGATCGTTGTCGACTCCGGAAGGGCAGAAGTTCCAAGAAAGAGCCTACGAAGACATCAAGCGGCATTATTCCAACATTGCAGAAGCATGGACAAGATCTCTCGAGGTCGAAGATATCCCATATGTCAATGTGAGTATCCATCTATCTTCACCTAGTCAGCAGTCATTTACTGACAATCTCTTTCAACAGGCCATCGTAAAGGAAGCTGGACGATACTACACCGTCTCGTCCATGAGTCTACCGCGCAAAGCAGCAACCGACATCCACTGGGACAATGGAGTGGTGATCCCCAAAGGCACCATGATTCTGATCAATGCACAGGCGGCGAATCACAGCGTCGAGCACTTTGGTCCGGATGCAGGGATTTTCAACCCAGAACGATGGCTCGAGTCTTTGGATCCTCCGACGGAAGTCCCATCGGAAGGTCTCCAGCATCACTCATTTGGTGCGGGATCTCGGGCTTGTTCGGGGCAGTTCATTGCAAGTCGGTATGGTTACGATTTGCGAAAGATATCTCTGGTAGATGGAAACGCTGACTTGTTGTGCTTACAGACTCCTCTATACCGCTCTGGTGCGCCTGATCAGCAGCTTCAAGATCGTTGCGAGCGAGACGGAGCCGCCGAATACGGATTACGTCGACTACAACCAATTCAAGTCTGCTCTGGTGGCCATCCCAAGAGACTTCAAGGTCAAGCTGATACCGAGAGATACGGATGAGTTGGAGGGATGCCTGAGAGCGGCGGAGGAGAGGACCAAGGATGCTTATACCTAGACCGACTACGGTACAGCCAGTTGTTCAAATGAGTGATGAGTAGAAGGTGTAAGAAGGAGTGGAATCTCTTGCCAAGCCGCCGTTCCACCCAAACTCGCCAAAYTTGTCGAGTCATCGGATCGAATCTGCCTGACGAAAGAATGACGCCACGGCCGGTCGTTCTTACCCACAACAGATTAAAACAAAACTTCTTCAAGAAGCGATTGCAGAAACACTTCTTCTTCATAACCACCCAGGCTCTTGAACCATTTTCCAAAATCGAAAACCACCAACCGAAATCCAACAAACCAGTAAGTTCCATCGTTCATCCATATTCTAACTCATACGCCGATCCCTCAATCGAACTAACAACCAATGGCTAGCCCAATTCAGCAATCATGTCTGGAACCGAAGCCACCTACAACATCACCAAGGAAGACGTCCGCGACGCTCAGGCCCGTGAATCCAGAGCAAATGGAGGTGTGATCCCAGCCGACAGCACCGCCGCCGGCCTTCAAGTATGTTCTTTCCTTCCCGACACCTTCCACTCATCATCCACCACATCACTAACAACCGCCTTCCTTGGACAGTCCATCGTCGACACCGCCGATAAGAACAAGAGCCAAGTCATCTCGGAGCGTCAATCCAACCTGCCCCTCCCAGAACAGCCACCAAAGACCTCGGACTTCAACTCCAATGATGCGAGCACCGTGAATGTGGGTTCTGGTGGCATTTCGGGTGCTTCGGATGGTGCGTTGAGGGAACCTGCTGCTGGACAGGCACTGCCGACTGGAAGGGAAGTCGATGGAAAGTTGCCGAATGATGCTGTTGCTCAAGGGAGTAAGAACAAGGCCGGGTTGGCCGATACTACCAACAACTAAAAAGGGTTGTGAGATGGAAAGATACGAGAGCACGATCATGATGTATGTATTACTGGGGGTGTGTGATTAGTACGCCGTCGAAGATCGATGGGCGGATTGAAAGGATATCGCTCGCAGTGTGAGCATACTCTAAATGAAAAACATCAGATGTTTACGACCGCAAACAACAAAACTCAACCTCAACACTCAAGGAAATGTCGAACAGGTACTTACGTTCTTGTCACCACATAAACAAGATATGCCTCATAATGACACTCAAACATCCCGTCCCTACAAGATCACACACAACTCTTCAAGCATCCGCATCCCCACCCAACGCCTCAAACTGTCCATCACCCGTAATTGCCCTCTGCTTCGGTCCCGCCCCACCAGCAGCAGCTTCATTCCTCTCCACCATCTCCCCCAACGCCACCCTACCCGGATCCCTCTTGCCCCCAATATCCGTCCCATAGCTCGCATTCGCCTCCTCCCCAGAATAAAACCCTCCCTCGGTCAAATTCTTCCCCGCAGGTTTCGGCGGGTCAATCCCATCCGTACTCTTGGGGCCTGGATTATACGTCGGTCCCCTGCCGGAGTCTTGATAACCTAGAGAACGACCGGCGTTGAGCTGCGAGGCTTCCGTCCATTCTTCATTGGCAGAGCGCGCTTCGGCGTCGGGAGCCGGGTCGAGACGCGTCGCTGAGGCTAGGGTGGAGTTGCTGGCTGCATTGCTKTGTGCAGTTGGGCCGCGTGAGTCTGACTCTGTGCCGCTTGCGAAGGAACCTCCTGAAGAAATGGATTCTGCGGCGAGGGAGTCGGAAGTTACCGGACCGGGTTTTTCATTCTTCGTGTTGTCGTGGCCTGAGTTGGACGAACGTTGATAGTCGGTCTGGAGAAAAGGTCTGTTAGCTTATTACATGTGATGAGGTTTCGGGTGGTGGAGGGTGATACTTCGTTTCTGGGAGCGTAGGACATGGTGAATGTGGGAATTGAATGAAGGAGTCTGTGATCGGCCAAATGAATCGATACTTGTACCTTATGGGTTTGATCGATTGTTGGGTTCTTGATAAGAGTGATTGTTCAACCCCAAGATCGCCACCCTATGAGCTTGTAATGAACGACAACATGTGACGTATACTTTCACATGCAGGGCCGTTGATCCGACCCCTCCCCTACCGACCTCCTTGGCCTTGGATGCAACGCCCAAGAGAAACGCGGGCGAGCAGGACTCGAAAATCGCCAGTGCTGACGGGCTGCCCCCTGGTTCTTGAGACTTGGAACTCACTGTCAAACATCAGTCGGGTCATTTGAGTAAAAGCGGCTCCAGCTCYGAAAGGAAAGTCAAATCGATACTCATCAATCAATGCAATGCAATTCGGCTTCTCTAGCCATACTCTGGCGCTGTGAGTTTCTCTTCGTTTCGTTTCGTGTTTGGGTATCCCTGAAAGAGCAAACGCCATGTCCGCCCACCAATCTATTCCCATCCCAGCCCAATGCACCTAATTCCATTCCATTCGTCCCTTGTCCATTCATTCATATTCACATCCCATCTGCATCCCCTCCAAACTCAAATCCCTCATCACCATCACTAGGAGGAAATCTCCCCTTTCTCCGTCTGGTGTTGATTCGGATCTCTTCTTGCTGATGATGTTCTCCACCAATACCACCCTTCCTCCCACCCCCATTGATCGGGGCAGGCTGAATCGTCAATCGACTTTCCATTTGACTTCCCACATCCTGTTCTTCACCAACTACCCCGAAATCTGACCCACTCATGGCATCATCATCGGCATCATAACTCCCCCTTTGAACATTGATCTTCACTCTCGCAGGCAATGGGTCGCCAAACGTCCACGGCTCCCCTCCTTCTTCCTCGCCATGGCCTTCCCGTTGAAAGTCGCTCAACCCATCGCCATCCTCCTCAAACCCGTATACATTCACCCTATAGTCCACATGGAAAGGACAATAAGGTGGATTGGTCTCCACATCACATTCCCCTTCCCCCCTCCCTTTCTCCTCCCCAACAACAATCTCCGCCCTCAAGCTCCAAAATCCATGAACACCCTGGTCTCGACACGGATCCCGTCCTCGCATCAGCCCTTGCAAACCACCCATATCTGCCCTTGTCTGGATCAGACTGAGAGCGAATGCCTTGTGCGAATATCTCTCATGCTTCAGCCCACTCACAATCCGATCCCCTTTCCTCCTCTCAACCTTCTGCACGGGATGGACGTGCACTTGCCCACCACACGCGATAGCCAAATAAACTGTCTCATTCCTTTTGATCCAGCTAACGCTTTTCGCGGAATTGGGTTCTTGCAGAGCTTTCGTGTGGCGGATCTTGTTGTCGTCTGCGTGCCAGTAATCAATCGCCCCGCCTTTAGCTGCAGTATACCCCTGACTTAATCCGCGGGCAAAAGCGCGGGAGCCGGCGTTCCCTGCAGCGGCRGTGGCGTCGCGGAAGCCTGCAAAAGTGGTGGGGATGACAGGGGCGTTGATTGCGCGGAGGGTGTTGACTTGGGATGAGACGGCTGTCCAGCTGGACTTGATGCTTCCCAAGAAGCCTTGGTTGCTGCTAGGTGGAGAGAGGCCGGTTGAGAGACTGACCGTGGCATCGGCTTTTTCAGCTGTGGGTTCGGTGTAGGTCGCAGAGACTCGCTTTCTTTTCCGAGGGGTGGGTTTGGTTGTGACTTCGTGGAGATGAACTGTTCCGTGTGCGGTGAGAAGCGCAACGGCGTCGTCATCTCGAGACCAAGCGCATTCGAGGATGGTCGAGGGTGTATTCCTCGCAATACGTTGAAGTTGTTTAATGCATGGACTAGTGCTGACGTCGTCGTCGCTGTCAATCGCGCATCTGGGCACACCGTGGGCTACCTGTCGCAGATCCCACACGGTAGAGACCTCGCCTTTACGGCTGGCTGAGAGTAGTCTGGTTGCCGTTGAGGAGAAGGATAGAAAGTTGCAGCCGTCGACAAGTGCAAAAGTTGCCATGGGCGGTGCAAAATACTTTGGCTTATGCTCTTCCCACTGAAGGAGAGCCTCTAAATCGATCAGTGAGACTAGAGCGGGCTCTTTTCTCAGCCTTCCCGGATCATCCAAAAAGGCTTTTGTGGGAGGAAAGACGTCTTCTTTACTTGAAGCACGATCATGAGGCTGACGGCCATTCGGTGGGGATGGATGGGTCAACTCTTTCCACCCTTGCAGCCCCATTTCGAAACCTTTCTGCGAGTACTTCACCAACCCCTGCGCGGCCTGTCGACCCAGACGACTCCATGTGCCCTCTGGATCCGTTCCGACCACCTCGCACGTAACGAGAGGCTGCGGTGGCGCAGCGTGTGTTGTGATTCCGGGTGGTGAAGGGTTGATTTCTGATRGAAGTGGAATACCTTGGATTGAAATGTTTGATGCGGAAGATGGTGGCAGTACGGCGAGCCAGCGCTGACTGAGGCTGTATACTGGAGTACGCGACTGCTCTTTGACTTCTCCTTCTGTCGTTGATGTCTCACCACTTCCACTAGGCGTACGGACGGTTGTGCTAGGCAGGCTTGTTTGGAGGGATGTCCAGAACTTGCCAATGCATCGATAATGTGCTTCCTCCAAGCCGCAGTTTGGGACTGCGGTAAAGACCCAGACCTCACCACTCTTGCCAGAAGTGACGGTGATGAATCGACCTGCGGCGTCCAGATGAAGATCCCCAGCAGGGTCCGGAAGAGAAGACACTTGTCCGACCAGCGGCTTTTCAATCGGAACTGGAGCACTTCGGTAGAGTGTTGCTACATAGCGTTGAGCACGTAGCGAGTAGACATCCACAGTCGTTTGGAAGTGAGAAGGTGGCTCGCTCTCGTTGCTCATGCGCTGTTCTCCTCTGTTGTCCACCAGAGGTCCATGAACGACAACAGCAACCAGAGGTCGTAGTTCTTGCAGAGGATCGGTCCTTTCAGTATGCGGCAGAATCTTTGCACCAATGACAGCACCTCCCAATCCCTCCAGCCTGGCTATAATCTCCATCTTTGTGGACAAGACACGAAAGACCTCCAGTCCGCCCTCACATCCCACCAGCAAAGCATCCCGCGCTTTCTTTGCCGAAGCTGCATCACCACCATCTGCGAAAGAGTCCAAACGACAACAGTAGCCGTCGGAGCCTGCAGGTCTCCCCATGTCTGGTTTCTTGTTCCTGTTGATTCCGATGTCGGGGAGTTGAAAGAAGTGGGCTTGTGGCATGTGAGGAGGAGGAGGATCGACAAATCGCGGTCGGGGTGAAGCGTGAGTTACAAAGGACTCGCGTCGAGAGGGCTGACTGGAAGCGAGAGGAAGACGGTGGGTTGAAAAAGAGCTGTGCCGTTCGTGGGTCGAAACCGAATTCTGGCGCTCGCGGGATGGGGGAGGGTTGTGCACGCTGAGGGGCCGACTTTGCGGCGAAGGAGGACCAAGTGCTCTTGCTGCGGCAAGGCGAGGAGACTTGACTGAAGGTGCTGCTGTTGAAGACGGAGCTGTCGGCGGCGGATCTCCCGCCAGAGTGACGGGTTTTGCGGGTGGAGAATAGTGTGGCTCGTCCTCCTCTTCGTCATCATGCTGCTCAAACAGCGTCGGCTGCTCATCCTCATCATCCAGATCGACCAGCGGCGGTGTCTTTGTGTCTGTTGCTCCTTCGGCAGCGCCTTGCACCGGCGAGTCCACCTGCAACTTCACACCATTGTGGGCGGGTGGAGAGGGCGTCACGGATTTGGGATAGCTCGAAGACTCATTCCCATCTTCGGTTCTCGCCTGCTGCGACTGCTTCTTCTTGCTCTTCTTCTTCTTGCTCTTTGCTGGCGGAGAGGGTTGTGTGGGCGGCGTTGAGGAGACTTCGGGCGGATCAAAGTCAAACGGCGGTTCTTCGTCAAAGGCGTCGGCGGAGGGCATTCAGCCAGTTGTGCCCCAAGGGCGGGGATGGGGAGAGAGGCCGTCGTTTGTATCGGTCTGGTTGATGCAGGCAGGCGGGAAGGCAGACAGCGCAGGGCAGGGCAGGCAAGGATGTTCGGTTCGGTGGGCTGGCTGCAGATGGTCGGTGTTGAGAGGACTCTGCGCGAGGGAGGAGAGGTGGATGCGGCTGATCAGTGGCAGCTGATGTGGCCAAACTCCAAAGAAGCCCTTCGAAAAGCGAGCGTGACCGAGTCGTTGATCTCTCTCGCTGGTGAATCCAAACGTCCGCCCGTGGCTCGCGTGAATGCGGGGGAATAATGAATGATTGATTGGATCCAGGGGAACAACAACGAGCTGCAACTCGTTCTTTGTTCGCTGGGATGAAAGGCGAGGGATCTCTTGTACCGTATCCTCCTATGTGATTAGGTATGTCGACACTTGTTGTTGTGAACGCTGGATGTTGGAGCTGTCAAGTCCCCGAAGCCGAACCCTCCCCTCCATGCCATGCCATGCCACTCCACTCAACTGTACCTTGCAGCCCCACGCTGGGACTGTGATCCTTCGGAGGTGAGCTCAACAGCCAGCCACACGACCCCTCATCTCAGCCAGAGGAAAGATCCGATGCTCAGCCGCGTCACATGCCGATGTCTGCGTGACACCTCACCGTCACCAGCATCATCATCATCCATCATTTCCGTGGACGGCTGTCTCGCGGGTGGAGCTCATCATCAATTTTGCTCCTCCCCATCTCTCACCACCCACACATGGTCACACCGAGAACCATCTTCACAAATCCCAATACCAGGTAGGCGAACCGCTTTTTCCTTACCATCCTTGGCTTTGCTTGCGACCTTCCCACAACGGGTTCGTCCACCATGTTATCAGCTTGGCATCAAACATTTTTTCCCCCATCATAGGCAACGTAGGCGACATTACGCCGACACAGAAATGGCGCCGCAGTTTGCTCCGATGCTGTGTTTTCTAGTTCTCTCACATTTGTCCATCTTCTTTCATCTTCAAAAACAACCATGAAGTCCACCATATGGCTGGGTAGTGCTCTAGCATCCCTGTCATCGGCAGCAACAGTCTACACAGGCGATCGATTCCAAGGCTACCCCGTCATATCCTCTCTCGACATCACCGATTGTCCCAGCAACACCATCTCTCGCTTCTGGCYGTCTCCCGCAGCAGGACAAGGAGGCCTTCCTTATTTCCTCCCAATGTTCGTAGCCAGAGGTACCGAAGACTCCCTCGAAACAGGACGAAAACTCTCACTCTCCGCCTCAATTCATGGAGACGAACTCAATCCGGTGGCGATTGTTCAAAGCATCTTCAGACAGTTGAATGAAACCGTCTCATCGGGAACCTTCAACGGAACAGTAATCGGTCTACCAACTCAAAATCCCCAAGGAAACCTCCTCAACCAACGCAACTTTTTCACCTCGTCCTCCAACGGCTTCTTCGTCGACCTGAACCGCAACTTCCCGGGTCAAAACATCTCTTCGGGGGGCAGTCTCATCGAATCCTACACGTCTTCAATCTGGAACAACATCTGGGGTAATACCTCCAATGTAGACATTGCCGTAGACTTCCACACCCTCTCCACGGGCTCTGCGGGACCTCTTTGGTGTTATGCAGATTATGCATTCCCATATGTTCAACGCATGGCAGAATTGCTCCAACCGGATATGATCAAGATTGACCCTGGTGAGCCGGGATCGATTGAGACGACGTGGATACGATCGGGCGTTCCGGCGATTACTGTTGAGACTGGACCGGCGAATATCTGGAATAAGACTCTGATTGACCGCACTGTGGATTTCGCTTTGAGATTGATGGATGATTTGAAGATGACGGATGGAAAAGCAAAGGAGGTGGATCTTAGCGAGACATTCATCGCAACCAATTTCTCGAGTGCATCTACTACATTCAGCGGATGGGTGGAGACGGACGTGCAAGTTTTGGAGGATGTGGAAAAAGGGCAGGTTCTTGGCAGAGTGTACAGCTCTTGGGGAGACGAATTGGAGGAGTTGAAAGCGGATGTTGCTGGGAGAGTTCTAACTGTCCTGGTGGATCCTGCGGTCGAGGCGGGGTCTGGGGTGGTGATGATTGGGTATAACGCTACAGAGGTGTAGATGTGGAGTATTGTGAAGTAGTCCCTCCCATCCTAGTCTAGACTCGTAGCAGTACTGCGATGTCCATCGGAATACCCTCTACATAAGTCTGCTCTATAACTATAGAGCACATGAAGACTTCGTTCGCCCGAAGTCCGTTGACGCCACAAAGGTACAATACAGCTGATACCCACCCTCACATACTCTATAGCAGTGTGAGCAATGCTGAATGATAGAAACCCAAATGAAGCACCAGACAGCCATGCGTGAGACAACAACGAAACGAACTTACCCCGAGTGAATCCTCTGTCGCGTTGTCATCTGTCTAGTGTCGAGCAGTGTTTACAGACGCTGGCTTGGCTGGAATTGATCTTTGCGATTACGACGTCTTTGTTTTCGAGAGCGAGCTTAGTTGCAATCCAGCGAGCGCGCGGTTTCATCCACGTCCTCAATGTGACCATGAGCGAACTTCCATCTCGTGCTGCTTCCCAACGGAACTTGTCCGATGCAGAAACGCGCGAGGCAAGCGATGGCGAACATGACTGTATGGGTAGTAAGCTGGGCTAAACCTGTCAGGTATGTTGTGCATGTCGTTATCGAGGACTCTCCTGACTTTCGATAACGGCATTGCCGATGGCTGGATAGAGGTCAATCTGGCAGACATTGGGGGCCATGGGTCTTGTTGATAGGACGCGAGGTAGGAGAGAAGATCCGGTAGACTTGAGAGGCGATGAGAATCGCGCTCYCCATCAAGTAAGCGGCTTTTGTACGTCGAGTGCACAGTTTATTAGTATAGAAGTTGCACCTGCCTGCGAGAGAGTCATGGGTACATCAAAAGGTAACCTTGAGGGTGCCATGGAGGACTTACTCAATAAGCAACTTGATGCATTATCGTGCTTGCAGAAATGTCAGATTTCAGATTGTTGTACAATCGTTACGTGACAATGCTGCTTTACGCCCCTCCGATGCTTTTGGTCATCTCCCAGACCTCGTCACGTTTTATACCCACAGCCATGCGCCCAACACGACTGCCCATGGCTCTGCGAGGGAGAGGGTGAAATCGCACATGTCATACGCCGATCAAATATCGCTATCATAATCCTCCTCCACCACAGAAGCCCACTGATATCTCTGATCATCGATATTCTGCTCCTGCCCTTTCCCAACTCGCCCCTTCATTCCCAAATGCCGTGCCTTCCCCTCAGCACACTTCTAGACGTACTGCGACAACCAGCGGATTCCCTCTCCGTACCCCTGCCTCATAACCACGGAGCACATGAAGATCTCAATTGGTCGGATTCCGTCAAGCGGCACCTTGCCCTTTCCGGTCGTCTGATACAGGCCTAGCTCGTGTCGCAACTGATCTTCGGAGACGGCGTTCGGGTGGTCGATTTTGTTGCCAAGAATGAGGAAGGGAGTCTTGGAGAGATCCTCCATACTGAGGAGAGCATCGAGCTCGGCTTTTGATTCGGCGAATCGCTCGGGGTCTTTGGCGTCGACGAGGAAGACGACTCCGCTGACTTCGGGGAAGTAGTCCTTCCACAAACGACGCGCCTGCTGGTGACCGCCGAGATCGAAGGTGGTGAAACGGCAGCTGCCAACGGACAATTCTTCGGATGTGGGGTGGAGGGTAGGCTGGAGGATGGCTACGCGGTCGTTCTTGAGCATGTGAAGGAGCTGTTCGATCTCGAGTTAGATGGCGGAAATTAGTGGCAGAGAGGGGAATGGAGCGTACGGTAGTCTTTCCGGCGTTGTCGAGACCGAGGAACAGCAGTTTGGCGTGTTTGTTTGCCAAACCAAGGCTGGCCAGCATGTCCCAGACTAGATTGTCAGCATGTTCTGAGTGAAGTGAGACTCTCCGCGATACGTACACCAATCGATCATCCACATGATGTCGGAATTCCAGGGAGATGTTATTGTTTGGGAAAGAGAAGTGATAGATTGTCAAAAGAAGGAGGGTTCGTGGCGATGGGGATGCGAATGTGAGTGAAGTCGAGAAGTCGAGAAGCCGCGAGAGACCAGCTTTCCGTTCTCCGGACGAAGTTGATGCGATCGAGCGCATTCACGTGCAACAATATCACGGAGATCTCGCATTTGTCTGCAAAMCGACACCCACACACTCTTTAATCGTCGTCAACAATGGCTGCCAACAATCTCGTAGGTTCGGTGAAATGACACAACAAATTCGCAGAACTGACAATGGCAGCTCGATCGTCTTGTCGGCCTAGCAATGCTCGTCGTCGCATCCGCCGTCTTCCTCTACTACTCTGTTTGGACTCTTCTCATGGTACTGCGATCTTTGTCAACTATCTTGAGGAAACGAGCCTAACAAGTTCCCAGCCATTCGTCGACGAGAAGCACCCAGTCCAGAGCCTCTTCCCCCCACGCGTTTGGGCGATTCGTATCCCCGTAATCCTCATCCTACTCGGCGGCGCGGTTGTTGGAAGCTTCCTCAGTCTGGTCATGATTCGGAGTAACCGCAAGAAGGCACTCAAGAAGGCTCAGGCTGCAAAGGCGAAATAGACACGTTTCCTGGGCATTGTATTGGAGTCAGGGGTGGGAAAAGGTCGCAAAGTAAAGCAATGCTTCATACTGAGGCGTTMATGTATAGCATATGGCAGTTTCAAGTGCTCAATCATGCCTGCATCTCTGGACAAGAGACCGTATGTACGTGTAGTACCGATCGAGCACGCGAGAGTGGCATACATTGATACGCCTCAGCAATGCTAGGAATCTATGCGGGGCATGGCAGACAGGAAAATCGAGGTGCTGCAGTTGAGACCTGTTCTCAGAGAAGGTCACAGCTGCTGCACTGACGAGGAGCTTGTCCAAGACACAAGTCATGATGGTGCCAGCGAGACACATTTCCAGATACAATTCGTGCTTTGCTCTAATGCATGCTACCTTAACATCACAAACATCAACCATCTCGCGGACCCCTGAATGCCTTTCTGCCATCGACACATCCTATAACGCCATCGCTCAAAAGCTCCTMAACATCAAAGTACAATCACTCCTTATCCGGCAGACAACGGCCAGCACGACCGCTTCCATGGCAGCCAACCGGACAGCTCGCACCGTCGCGGTACTGCCACGAAAGATACGGATCAGTCTCATTCGCACCCACACTCAACAGTGCCGTCTTCAACCCCAGACGACGACTTCGCTCGAATACCTCCTTTGCCGAGATGTCAATCACAGGCCAACCCAACTTGATCAACATCGCCGAACTAGTCCCGTAGACACACTCCCTGAATCCTGCCCAGCGAATAGCACTCGCACACATGGGACAAGGCTCTGCAGTCGTATATAGCGTGAACTGACTCCATGCCTTTGAAAGTTCCGAGGGTGTGAGCTTCCAGTGACCATCCGGATCTGTCAAGACCGCGGAGCAATTGTTGATTGCAGCAATTTCACCATGGAGAGTGGGATTTCCTGATCCAATGTTGTTGGCTCCGATGCAGATTACATCACCTATATCGGATGGATTTGGGGAGGTATGATTGACTATGACTGTGCCAAAGGGCTCATGGGGACAAGGTGAGGATGTGAGAGCTGTGAGGGCTGAAAGTGCCTCTTTCATCCAAAATTGGCGAACGGTTTGAGATGGAGGTGTCCATGTTGGTAATGATTGAATGGCGTCGTTGATCTGGATTTGTGGCTCTTGTCGGACAGCTAGGTGGGCGTGGCTGTAAGGTATGAGAAGTGAGGGAACCATGATGTTCAGCATTATGGACATCATCATGAACACCATCACCCCGCTGAAAGGCACAATTGTGAACTTGTGAAGCAGGATGAGGCAGGAAAGGCCTTGAGATAAAGTGGATGACTAACCGGTCGAAATCTTACAACGCACGAGCTTCATCAAACCTCTTACATCGCAATCCATGGATCTATCTGGCTCCAACATCATCGTCGTCTCGAGACACGCGACGTTCCTCAAACAGGCGTGTCAAGCTGGGCAGTGCGAATGGCAATGTCGAAACGTAACCACCTCGCAGCTTATGAGTTCGCGTGCGCAATCCATCTATACCCCAGCTGCTCTTCGTAAGCTACGTTGCGAGTAGGTATCGCATCGGGTGTTCCTCGACTCGTGCAGCGACCTCTTTCTCCAGTCAACCGATCACCTTGCTTTCATCTCTCGTATATACTAAGCAACACGACGCGATGACCATGAGAATCGCGCAAGATCGCCATTTTCGACACTGGCTGCAGCCTGCATGGTTCTGGACACCCTCCCCCCTTCTCTCTCTCCCTCTCTCTTTCATGACGACCAATACCACCTACACACATGTACGCGAGATGAAGTATCTCCGACGGAARGACTCAACGCATTTTGCCTGGCCAATGGCGTAACAGACAACCTCTACGGTCCTCGATCAGGATGGTTGAGGGATCGAGACCCTTCAACACTGCTCATCTCTACTGCATTAATGAACTTCATGCTGCGACGTTCATTTTGGAGCTGTGCTAACCTTGCACACTCCGCCTTCCCCCCGATTATAGACGAGCGGCACACCACTTCGCTGAATCAAGTTCAGTCATGTTACTTTCGAGACCTGCGGGAGTACTTTTCCCATCACATCGGCAATGTGTGTGATGGAATGTGAATGTCTCGGGCGCGTACRTGAACCCCGACGGCACGGCACACGGGAGGTTCGCGCCTCGCGAAGCATTCGAAGGTTCGAAGCGCCAGATGATGGATCATGTTCGATTCTGCCGCCGATATTATTCATCACATCTTGAAAAGGTCACCTGGAGCAGACCGCGTCTGCAGCTTAGCGCACGAACACAAGCATGTCATCGATGGCATCTATCGGCCTGAGTTCAAGTAAGATGATTGGCACAGAAACTTTCCCGATGATTCTCGTGATGTGATCGTTGTTGAATGTGACTGCTGGGATCTTTCATTGAACTCGAGCTTCGTACCCAATCACACTTCGTATCAAAGCTAGAGGCATCGAGCTAAAGCGCTACCAGGGAGATACCTACAACAGGCCGCCCCGGTGGGGTAAACCCTAGTCGACCTTTGACGAAGWACACCAAAGCACAATCATTCTTGGGACCTTTCACTCATTCCGCAAGCAGATCTCACTTCTTCCTATCGTCCTTCCCCCGCTGCTCATACATTTCACGGTTCTCTAGCCCTCCTTTCCCAATCCCTCCAGATCCCACTTTCTTCTCGATCCGTGCCAGGGCCTCTTCGATCAACCCAATATGTCCTCTCAAGGTCCCTTCTACCTCGTCAAACCGCGCTTCTTGCTCTTCGAGATTGTAGTCCAATTGGTTGCGGATCAAGTAGGTAGTTCCGCCGATCGCAGTGAGTGTTGTAGCCAGATGGGCGAGGAGATGCTTGGTTGCCATGATAAGGATTGTTTCCCGCCGTGCTTTGGCTTGTAGAGAGTGGCGATCTGGTTTCCTGGTCTATTTGGGAATGTTGATATTGATTGTGTTGCTGATGTTGTTGGAATAAAGACTCGCGCTTCGCGTTTAATTCATTGCATCATACTACGAGCCGCTCACTATCGATGATGCGTATACTCTTGATCAAGTCTCACATCGATTGTTCGCATTGCGGCGTCGTCGACTGCGAGGCATACACATCGATATCGCTCGAGCCGGACGAATGGCTTCACAGCATCGTTCTGAGCGGCGATCGGACAATTGTTGAACAGGGATGTTGTCCAGTATTGAATCAACATTTGAATTCACGCTTTTGCCTGGCCAAACCTTGTCGGAAAATAAAAGACGCCATGCACCAACAAGGCCGCTGCACGAAGCACRTTGACGGTCGAAGATCCCCACACCAACATTGCGGAGAGGTCGCAAAAGGTGTGGTGTGTTTCTGTTGGCCTTGAGAAATGGTGGCGCATTCGGTAGGCGCGACCAGGCGCGTCTCGCCGAGGGAAGATTCCAAAATAGCGGGCTCCAAAGTCACTCTCGCTTGACGGGCCCGCAAGAGCCACCGAGTGCCTTTGCCGCGTTGCCCCATGCAGGCTCGTCGCAAGCTTCACGAATGGCCACCGACCTTTCTCTCTACACCATCTGACTGGTCTGCTACCCTCGCCTGCCGGCCAGTTGCGGCACACTCACCATGCCTCCTTCACGGTCCTTCGCCTGCACCAACACCACTTGCGCAAGCTTTCCGTAGGGTTTCCGTAGGACGTGCCGCTCAGCTCGATAGTGTCTGCAGCGCGCGAAGCAGACAACACTCACTCTCAGCGGTAAATCGACTGCCCCATGATCTCACGCCATCTCCCTCTCGTCCCCATCTCAATCGCTCCTCTTTCCTGCACTCTCTTCCTTGTTTTTCCCTATATGCAAGAAAGATGCGGTCAACTGTCACGAGATCCACGTTTCACAAGACACCCACGAGCACACTCTTTGGCTTTTGCTAAAACGACGATCGCTCCGTCCCATAACCGCCCGCACTGCACTACTTCCTCCGGCAGCTCACGCAAATCAAGGCTCGGGCCCCGCCAGATTATTGTCGTCAGTCTTGCGAACAGCAACATATGGTACCTACCTGCAGACTTATATGCACCCTGCAAGTTCGTCCAATCCTCGCAGACCACGTCACACAAATCGCTCTCCACCGCGTGGCGTCTACATCGAATCGGCCACTCCGTCTCTCTGCGCGAGCTGCACAGCCACTCACTGCCGCCGCTGCGAACTTCCATGCATACTGCTGCGTGATGCYGTTCAGTCTGAGTATACCCAAGGTCCATATACTCCAATCCTATTCTCATCGACACATGTTTTAATAATACACTATTACATATTTCAAAAGCGCTGGACGCTGACAGATTCATTAATACAGCACACATTCCCCATGCGCCGTTACCATACGAATATACGAATTAACGATTGTTTGAAGCATAAATGCTCTGATGAACATCGAATTGCATGTCAGGCGGACTGCACGTAGTATAGGTCTGGAAGGTGTATCGCGGCCATGTCTTCGAGCAGAGCGCATGTTCGACCCAATGGCCAGCGGAATGAATCAGCAAAACGGCAGCCACTCGCTCACAGTAGCCGAATTCCAACCAGAAACTCCGACTCAGAAAGCAGCGAGCAGCCACAGAGCGTGCAACACATCGCAAAGATGATGAAGAGAACGAGCAGAAGCGCTCCAACAATCGAGCCTACTGCAAAGAGCGGCACGAAAGCGCCAAACACCATTGCAGCACACTCTGCACGAACCAACAGACGATCATCTGGGACACCTCCCACATTCGCGCCTCCTGCTGTACGAACACCATCACTTGTTTCCGGATCTTCTGTCTCAACTTTCGATAGTCCTCGGCCTAATGGCCTCCGCCGAAAACCATCTGGAGCAATAGACAGATATGCAGCTCAAAGAAGGGCAGAAGTTGGAACTGTCGAACGAGGGAGGGCAGCAATGCATGGCGGTACTACATTCTCACGGGAGGATCTGGACAGCACCGTTTTGGGAATTACAATCCCAGCAACATCAAAATCTGGACAAGAGGGCGCGCTTGACTTGGCAGCCTACGCATATAGCAGCGACACATCTCGCGAGACGACTTCCTCGGTACCCACCTACGTTTCATCGGCCACCCCATCGACACGATACAGCGATTCTCCGTTCAGTCCCGTACCCACTCCAAGTTCCGCGTCCTCCTATTCTTCTAGTGTGGCTGGTAGAAGGGTTGCGACCAGAAGTCCCGAAATCTCCAGACATGTGGTCGCAAGTGGTGTCACATCAAAGAACTCGAGGTTGGGATTGTTCCCGGTACGAGAATCCTCAACCTCAACATCCTCTTCCAGATCGGCTGCTCGGGTCGATTCCAAGTTACCACACAATGGAAAAGGCATGGAGAAAGAAGGCACCACTGCCCCTGTCTCGGCGGCCACTGGTAAATCGACATTCCGCAATAGACTCACCAAGGCGAGGCCCGATGCATCCAGCGGAAAGCAAAAAATGCAGATACCGCCGGAACTGGCTCATCTTAACGTTGACGTACCGCGAGTCCAACCTGATGTCGCGAGACCGCGCGCTCCCACCCGGCCTAGTCGATCTGGCACATCGACTCTTGCGGATATGGCAAATCCATCCTCAGTTGTACAGAGTGACCTACCATCTGTGTATACTATGTATCACAAACGTATCCCTTCCCAGGAAACCCCTATCTCAGCTTCTTCACCAACCAGAACCCGATTCGGATTCTCCTCGCGAGCATCGTCTCGAACCACGTCACCCCGGGTAGACTCTGCGTTCTCTCCTCCACCCTCTGCTCGCAGGTTTCAACGCAGCAAGACGCCAGACCACTCATCGGGCGAGGTTCCTACAATCCGCCGGAAAGACTCCCCTGCTATTTCAGCCAGCCCGGCAAAGTCCCCGCGCTTTGGTTTCTTCTCGCGCAAGACCAAGCCAGAGGTTCCAAAATTGGTTGAGAAGCCTTCGCGGCAGCCTTCAAAGGGCCCAAGCGCTGGGACGGGACATGAAGGGTACGGCAGATTTGGCTTCCGAGGTAGAAGTGGTAGTAATGCAAGCAGTAATGGCGGTCGGTCTCCCAGTGCTGATAGCAGTAAATCAAGTGTTCCGGTTCGACCAGCAGCCAGCAAAAGAAAGAGCAGTACTGGCAGTAAAGATGGATCCGAGCTTGACGATTTCCTGAAGGAAAGACTGCGGCCTGTCATTCTACGTGGTAGCGGAAGTACGATGAGCTCCGATCCCATTGGAGCGAGCCTGGAACCTGAATCGTCAAAGGCGTCTTCGATGGAAGACTATCCCCGGCTTCTTCCCTCGGCCATGCGCAAGGCTTCCGACTCTTCCGTCGAGACAAGACAATCGACGAAATTGGCAACATCAGATAGTTCGGGCGATGAGTCCTCAAGAAGAGTCCCCAGCCTTGCGACCCGTCGATCCATCACACGTCTCTCCTCGGGTGAGAACCGGTCTCCGGTTCGTGTGCCACCTCCAATCAACACGAATCTACACGCGAAACTTCCCGTGATTGACAGCTACGACGCAGAGCCAACTGCGTGGCCACAGACCGACAGCTCGTTGCCTCTGACAGAGGATGGTAGAGAGGGATTGTGGTTGCAACCCCTGGATGTCAAGCCTTCACCAAAACCGGCACGCAAATGGAATTTCTTTTCTCGCGCTGCGACAACGTCTCCCGTCAAGGGCAAGCAACAGGCCGTAGAAGATGTGGAAGATGCAGCAATGCCGCCCAATAGAGCCATTGCGCACTATGCAATGTCGGATAACAGTCATGCAATTGAACTCGATGAGGTTGAGCGTATTGTTCAGGATGACACCGATTTTGAAGAAGACTCTATGTCGGATTCGGAGTCTCTACCAAAGGAATATCCGCACGGAGGGCGTCATCTCAATAGAACGCCATCGCCGCCCAACGTCGAGTTTGGCCGTGATGCCGACTTTCGCGTACAGTATCAGGCACAAAGGCTCCGCCTCAACCGACAGGACTCGGGAGAGACTTCAAAGATGCTCAACGCTCAGTCCATCTTCTCAGGAACTCAAGCTAGACCATCTGGAGAGGCACAATTGAGACCTTCGGTCGCTCGCGCCGTCCACACACCCGACATGACAGGGAGACGGACACTTGAACCGAGCCAAGGCTACTTGAGCACTCCTGAGCGGGCAAACAACTCATCGAGATTACCACGCCTATCACCTGTTGGCAGGATACCTCCAGTGGTTTCTAGAAGAGATCGGGATAGGAAGCTCCCAAACACTTCTTTCTCTCGACCTTTCTCAAGCAGTCAGCATCGTCCGTTTGCCAAACCGCCTGGCTCCGTGTACAGCCAGATTCGAGAAATGGCGAGTCCGACCGAATCAAACTCGCAACCTG
This sequence comes from Ramularia collo-cygni, assembly GCF_900074925.1. Classification (NCBI taxonomy): domain Eukaryota; kingdom Fungi; phylum Ascomycota; class Dothideomycetes; order Mycosphaerellales; family Mycosphaerellaceae; genus Ramularia; species Ramularia collo-cygni. The sequence continues at coordinate 1,683,388 of NW_019716257.1, read as the reverse complement.
TGTCGAGTGCAAGTACCAGATCTGAGGGTACGATGCAAGATCCTATCAGCACTGCGCAGACTGAAATTGTTTCTACCGACCGCGACAGTGTTGATTTGCGCGGCTATGGGGAGTTCCTAGCCTTTCCGCCGCGGAAAGGATCAGATCAGTCCTATTCATGTTCCGATAGCTCTAGCATCCCGAGCTGGATGACCACACTACCTCCACAAAAAGAAGACGTCTGGAACGAGTACAATGATTTCATGGACGAGGTGATGCCGTTAAGGACACCGATGAGAACACCAACCACGGGATCTTCACTTGGGGCGCCATTTCAATACTCCAGTATGCTTTGGGATGGGAATGGAAATTCATGGCCGATCCCTACCCGGACTGGCCTACCACCAACACAGCAACTTCCACCGATCCCAGGTGTCAATACGGTGCCTACTATCTTGACCGTGCCCCAACAAATCTCACGGTTCTTGCGGCCTTCACTATCGCCAATCACGCCAGACACCATCAGCGATTTGGGCAATCATATCAGTAACTTTCCGCCCCGTTTCGCAAGCCTCCACAACACGCAGCATCCGAAACGATCGAGTTTGACCAGCGCTCGCGGCAGTATTTCATCCTCACGCTCCAGCAAGACCTCCACCCACTCGCGATCAGCATCTCTGCCAAGTGCGCGCAACTCGCAAACAGATTCGTCTCGTATGCTCCAAGCCACGTCGCTTGCAGGAATTGCGGAAGCTCCAGCAGTCAGAAACATCAAATGCAGTACTGACCTCCGCGTTGGAGCACTCATGACAAGCAAATGGCTGTCCTTTGGCCGTGTCCTCTTCAGTCCTGCCCACAACGAGATGCAATTTGCCGATCATCCGCGGATTCTGATAGTCGATGGTCTCAGCAACGACTGGTCTCATTTCGTCGCATTGACCTATCCTGATGCCCAGGTCTACAACATTGCCCAGATATCCGGACACTCTCTATCGCCGATCGGCGCAACTCCGCCAAACCTACGACAGATCCGCCTCCCCTCCTTCTCAGCCTCTTTCCCTTTTCCAAAGGACTTTTTCCATACCATCGTCTTCCGCTTCCCGGCTGCGACGACGGAGCAAACGTACGCTGCGCTCCTATCTGAATGTAAGCGTGTGCTTCGTCCGGGCGGTTTTCTGGAACTGGCGGTCCTGGACCTCGATCTCATGAACGTGGGACCGAAAGCGAGGCGGGCTGTGAGGGGGCTGAAGACTCGTATGCAAGCGAAGGATTCTGAGGTGTGGCTAGGCAATTCAAGTGATCTTATTGTGAGAGGTTTGGGCCGGAGAGGTTTTGAAGGAGTCAAGAGATTCGGTGTCGGCGTTCCTGTTGAGGGGAGGATTGCTGCTGCTGTTGGTCAGAGAGAAAGAGGAGGGTCTTCCTCTTCTTCAGGATCGTCTTTCGCGGGCATATCACCCAGCAAAGAACTCAATCTGGCAAGCTTACTGGACAATACCGACTTTGCCATGAAGAGCAATGATGAGAACATCACGAAAATGGTGGCAAGAGTGGGTCGATGGTGGTATTCGAGCTGCTATGAACGCATCCTACCTGTTTCGGATCGAAGTATCTGGAAAGACCGGACGTTGTTGAGAGAGTGTGAGGAGCAGGGGACGAGTTTTCGGTTGTTCATCTGTCAGGCGCAGAAACCTTTGCTGGTAAGGAGGAGGACGAAGAGTGTTTGATGATGGATCATGCATAGTATGAACATTCTTTGGTGCTTAGTATTTAGAAAGGARGAGGAGGATATGATGACGACGGTGGTGATGAAGAGGCTGGACCTTGAGATTTTCTTTCGCTTTCTGGTTCTCTTTTCGGCCTGGAAGCATTTTGCAGCGTTTTAGCAAGCCAGCGATGCTGTTTCTTTTTGAGCCTTTTACGATTGGGCGGACGGGAACGACAGAGAGACAGACAGCAAGACGCATACGGCCTCACGGCCCAGAGAGAGGATTTCGGACGTTCATATTGATTCCTTCCTGCTGCGATAATGCGTGATGACGAAGAAGTAGTGAGAATGGAATGATGAGATGCTGCAATGAAATCAAAGAATCTTAACTCACCACAGTTTCGTTGTATTCCCTGCAAGATAATAAGCATTTGATGCAATTGCTCCGTCTAGGTAGGTACATGTAGGTAGGCCAGAAGAAGAAGCATTGTGGGGATGATGACATGTGACGCAGCGTCCAAGCTCTCCGCCGCTTGAGTGCTGCTGCCGAACACCTCCAACCTCAACTTCTGATCCTCGCAACGTCCTCTTGCTTTGAAGACAAGTGTGCCTTCTCAATATGGCGGAACAAATCCAATCGCTGGACGCCGATACGCACATTCTTCTCGACCAACCGCTCCTCCGCGTGCCTCACGAATTGCTCCGCAAGAACCTCAAATCAGCACAACGACATGTCGACCAGGCCGGCAAGAACATGACCAAAGACCTTCAAGCTCAGCCATCCAATTCCGCAGCCGCCCTCGCATCGCTCGACGCTCTCCTGGCCAAAGCCACGAACCTTCAACGCAAGCTTGAGCAACTCGCGGCGGAAGAAAAGTCCCTGCACGCTCAACAATCGGCACGAATCGCCCATCTGACCCGGCTCCATGACATATCCAGTCTCTCGGATGTGGCATATGATAATTGGTCTCACACGCGTCTGGATCGCCTCTTAGTCGACCATCTCCTCCGCCAAGGCCACTCCCGCTCCGCCCGATTGTTGGCCGATGAGCAAGACATCCTCCCGCTCGTTGATCTGGCAGTGTTCGAAGACAGTCGGCGGATTGAACAGTCGTTGTTAGCAGGCAAGACGGCCGAATGTCTGGCGTGGTGCGGAGAGAACAAGCAAGCGCTCAAGAAGATCAACTCCAACCTGGAACTAGAGTTGCGATTGCAGCAGTTCATTGAGTTGGCGCGAGGAGGAGATGTCGGGGAGAAAGTGGCGGCGATTGTGCATGCGAGGAAGCATTTGGCTGGAGGGCAAGAGGTGGAGTTTGGATTGAGGGCCGGAGGTCTGTTGGCGCACGAGTGTGATACTATGGTTGAACCATATCGCGTAAGTCGCAATCATGCCCCTACTCCTCCGCCACCCCTACTTACGATGACGATGGTAGATGATGTATGCTCCGGCCCGATATCCTCACCTCGCGAACCTTTTCCTCAAAACCCACCACTCCCTCCTGCAACTCCCCTCTCAGCCTCTCCTCTATACTGCCCTCAGCGCCGGCCTCTCCGCTCTCAAAACTCCCTCCTGCCATTCAGTACACACCGCAACCCATACCGGTGCACCGGTCTGTCCTATATGCTCCACCGAATTGAACGCGCTCGCGAAAGGAGTGCCGTATGCGCACCATACAAAGAGTTTCATCGATGAGGATCCTGTGGTGCTGCCGAACGGGAGGGTCTACGGGAGGGCGAAATTGGAGGCGCTGAATACAAAGTTGGGAATTGGAAAGGGAAGAGTGAGAGATCCTGCTGGGGGAGAGGAGTGGGCTGAGGAGGAGGTGAGGAGAGTTTTCATTTTGTAGTGGACTGACATTAGGAGTTCTGTCCTTTTTGCTATCTTTGAGCGAGCGAGCAAGCCTTATACCCATCGTTCATTCAGTTACAGGCGACAGAAATCTCCATTCGCCGTATCAAGCGGTCATCAAGCCCTTCTCTCAACCGCAATGCAAGAGTTGTTAACCCTTCAACTCTCGGTCTTTGAGCTTCGAGTGTCTTCTTTGACAAGTTATCCTTTTTCACGCATCGCAGAAGTGACCAAAAGCTGGAACCTACCCATTCCAAACCAATTGGCAATCTCCCTCATCTCGCCCTCCCCCACAAACACCCTAGCTGGTCGACCGTCCAGTTCGTATTGAGTTCGCCGCTTTTGCCCCTTTCAACATCACTCACTGTCCCTCACAACTGCTCTTGGACTGCACAACCCTCTTCTTCTCATCAAAGTCAGCAGGTAGGTCACCTTCGTCTTCCTCATACAGCGCACTCTCAATCTTGACGCGCGAATCGATTCTCTGCCTCTCAAGTTTCACTCTGCCTTCCTCTCCCATGGCCTCCTCCACCTTGCCAGAAAAGCGTCTAGCATTGAGCGCAGTCCGCATCTCATCATCCTCTTCTCTCTCCCGCTCTCGCTCTCGCTGCAAGGTAGCGTCGCGTCTAGAAGCCGTGAGGAAGAGGGGTTCCATTTCGCTTTCACCCCATAGGGTACGCTTCTGTTGTGGAAGTGCGGGAAGTGGCCTGTCGGGAGGAGGGAAAAGCGAGGCTTTGGGTGTCGCAGGGACGTCCTCCATCTTGATTTTTGACGGCGTTATGGTAGTACAAGGAGGATAGGGCGAGTCAGGATAGAGAGCGTAGAGGGTCTGCTGCATCGATCTCGCCGATTCGTTCTCGTCTTTGACCTCAATCATCTCGTCGTGTACATCGAATGGATTCTCAGAAAGGCCATGGTCTTCTCTCTCGCCTCCACCTTTGGTCTCCAGTGCGGCGAGCGCGTAGCCGACTGCACTCTTCAACTGCGTCTTGGGCGAAGGCGATTCGGGGTTGAGGTCTACTCCGCCTGTATCATTGTCCTCGGCGGGGAAGTCCAAAGGCATGAGACCTCCTACTTTCTCCCACATTCCTCCTTCGTTCGGAGACTTGTCCGTGGGAGGACATGGTGAGACGGGGAATGTAGCGAGAGAGTATTCCTGCACTAAGCTCAGTGGTCTGGCGGCGTTGGGAAGGGTTGGAGGCGGGGAGCTCTGGTATTCTGAAGCGGCGTCTACATCTTGAAACTTGAGTGGTGAGACGGGTGGTGTCGAGTCAGACAATGGCCAGCTCTGTGGTCGAGGTCGAAGGTTGATGTCGTTGTTCTTGTTCTCAGTCTCGATTGGTGGGGATGGTTGGTACTTGGAAGGGGTGTAGTTGGCACAGGTATAGCCTGGAGCTGCGATGGATGTCATGGGTATGCCTTCTCTCTGGAGACGAGGAGTCGAAAGGACCGTACCATCTTGTGGAGCTTCGCCCGCGGGAAACGGCCAGTCCGCGGAAGGTGGACGACCCGCGGTCAGAGAGCCGGGCAGCGGAGAGTCTCCTTCAGCATGAGGTTCTCGCTCATGTTGCTGGGTAGGCGTGGTGTCCAGCTCTCGCTTTCCTGGCGTCCAAATCACACTGCCGTTCGAAATGTTCCTCTCCTTCGGAGTAGGCGAATGAGGGGAAGTCCTCGCCCTCACCATGACCCGTGGCTCCCTCGGTCCCCTAACAGGCAAGATCTCGTCCTCGTCCCTCTCTCTCTCGACCGAGAAGCTCCTCGCGTCGAAGTTCATACTCTCATACCTCGCCACATCATCCAATTTCGGACTTCCATCACTCAGACTCGACTGATTGTCTTCATCGCCTTCACTCGACAACCTCTCCTCAACCTCCCCGACGCGTAGGTCATTCTCCTCTCCCTCTTCAGTCTTACCCTGTGCGGCTCGGCGACACCGAAGCTTCACGTACAACACCCAAGCCAACATTCCAACAATGACGACAAACACAAGACATCCCAGCGCGATTCCCGCTTTGTCGGCACCGGAAAGATTCGAGGGCGCGGCATCGTACTCTATGAAAGACTTACCTGTAGATGTAGCCAGCAAAGTGGTGTACGTAGTCGTGACCTGCAGAATCTGCGAGGCAGTCGCGCGGATGGTGATGACTGGGTTATGCGTTTGATTGTAGTGTTGATCGGGGTGCTCCATGGCAGATGATCGTGCTGCCCGCTCGAGATGGCGCATGATGATGGTTGCGATGGTTGATTGATGGAATCCTCCGCGCGGATGAATTGGAGATGATGGCGAAAAGTTTGAAGTTTCGAAGGGACGGATTTCGCCAAGCTTACTCACCGGAGTGGGATGAAGTRAAGTGAATGAGATCTAACGAACCTCGCCTACTCAAACAACTTCCACGTCTATTGGCCTTTCGGCTCGGCAAGATCAATCTCCGCCAGCCCTTTCGCGTACTCTGCGTACGTCTCGATCACCCACCCACAGAATGCCTCCCAATCCCTTTGGAAAATCGACATGGCCTGCTTCAGCTGTGCCTCGTCCAGACGGGCATGCTCAAGACTCCATATCGCTAGCTGCTTCCATCCATGAATTCCCATTCTCAGATCACCCACCAGCACCTGATAGAACTCGTGCGAAAGACTCGAAGTCTGTAATGACCTCCCACTGCGTCGATTATCAGCATCAAACCTCTGCAAATGGGCTTTCATCAAAAGCACTTACCGCATCGAACTCGGATTATCGGCATTCAAACAGCACTCCAACCCGGCTCCCAGCAATCCTCTAAACCCATGCTCTCGAACGTTCCCACACAAGCCCAATAACTCATTGCTCACGGGGCACAGTTCCACGCAAATTTTCCTCTTCTTATACTCCTCTACCAGTCCCGGATGATTTAACAATGCATATCCATGCCCCACTCTCTTGGCATTCAAAAGTAACGAGTCATACAGATTGCTATTATCGGGATTGTTCGATCCGCCGGCGTCAAGGAGTGACTCCCCAGCATGGAACATGAACGGGATGGAGATGTTGAGATCCTGACAGGTTGAGCTGAAAGCCAGGAGAAGGTCGGAGTAATGCCCAATGTGGAACTTCCGATCCTCAGCACCGACGAGGTCGAAGCCGCAGATTAGATTCGGGAAGGCTAGCTTGAGCCTGAGACAGTTCTGGAGTTCTTGTTGCATGAGGTCTCGGGAGATGCTACGGGGAGCGCTGTAGATGATTTTGAGCCCAAAGGGGAAAACGTCGTAGTTTGGAAGCTGTTCCCGTTTCCTGGAGATTTCTTCACAGACGATGTGCATCTGTTGGAAGTGATCAAGTTGGGTCTTTCCATCGTCGGACGTGATAGTCTTCTTGAAGAGCATGTCTCGCAATTCTGCGTACATTACCTTGTCAGAAATCATGCTGTCGATGGCATCTCCGACATAGGATCGATATGCACTTTCGTAGTTGGTGAGCCCCTTCAGCGCTCGAGTGCCCTGGTTGAAACACGCCCATACTGCATTGGTGGTTTTGCGATCACCATATGCTTGACTTATTGTGACAATCATCTTCTCGCATACCCAACGTTCGGCAAGGTCTAGCCCAAGACCCTCCTCGCGGATGCGGTCCTCGGGATCTGCATCTTGAAGTTGAAGGTCTTGAGGGAAGTGATTTCGAAAGTCAACAAAGTTCATCCAGCAATCGCTTCGAGGTTGCCGGGAGGCCCAGTCTGGTTCGTAATGTTGGGAGAAGATGTTCCCTCGCTCAGTCCGCCAGTCATGCGGCAGGACACTCAGTACTATCTCAGTCTCGACATGGCTAAAGTCTGAAGGCTGCAACAGCGGGCGGTTACTTCGGATGAACATGGTCTGCTGCACATTCGCGTTGCGGGCGTACATCAAAAGCTGTCCTGGTGGTAGGGCCGTGTTGAAGTGAAGGTGCAGATGAGCACCTTTGGGCATCTCTTTTGCAATCTGAAAGAGTCTGCTCTTCTCGATCCGCTCTCGATTGACCAAGAAGCGGCCGCCCATGTCGCGGGTGTTGGATTTGGGTACGGCCTCGCCTGCGATGTTGCCGTACAGCGATTCATCATTACGTTCGTGCTCTCTGATTTTGATGAGGATGTGACCTGCTTCAGTCTCTTTGGAAGAGGCGCTCGACCTCGCTTTCCAATCCCAAGCTGCTTTAAGCTCATTTGTCAGGAGCTGATCGCGGTTTTTCGCGTAAGTCTTGGACGCTTTCGATTGCTCGACATGCCGGGCAAAAGTTGCTTTCGCATTTTGTACCGGGTCCACGACGTTCTCCATTTTGTGATCGACGTCCGTGCCATCAATTGTGGTCCGCGTATGGAGCTTCCAATGGGCAAGCTGCCAAAGGATGGTTAGTGGTAAGCGAGAGGTGACGCCTGCGGCGTGATAGCAAGCTTCTGCGCTCGAGACCCCAAGACGATGGCAGGTCAGCGTTGCGTACCTTGTCCTTTACCAAGCCAATACACATCTGGTGTGGTAGTGATTGTGGGCAACTTTTGCTCCATCTACAGAAAGGCGTAATAGCAACTCTGCCGTAACGAAATGAGGAGCTCGAGTCACCGATCAGGGTGGTATTGTTGGATTGTTTACATGCATGTCGCGATCGCACGTGATGAACGCTACGCTACCAGCTTCCAGCTGGCGGCTTGTGATTCAATCCTGCAAGGTGCTGCGCCTCTTCCATCGCCAGTCACAATAGGCGCCTTCGGATGGCTTGCCGCATGTATGGATGGTAGCGTAGCAATGAGGTGCGTATCTCTCTGATCAAGCTCGGGCGTACGGAGAGACGGAATGCTATTTGAAAGGAAGTGGTTTTGGTGACAAGATCGCAGGAGAAAGCTCGTCCACCGACAACGTGAGGGAGGTGAGGTGCGTCCACGGCCGATCTCGGCAGACCCGGGCAAACGCCATCGATTCTTCCAGGTTCTCCCTCACGCAGGCTCCCAGCTCCGTTTGTTGAACCGTACGTAGCAACCAGCAGGAATCTCGCTTGTAAGGAGTTGGCCTTGTAGCAAGGACGACAGATGCCTTGATACCATAGCAGCAACACCCACAGTATTGGAGTGTTTTTTCATCTACCCACCCTTAGCCGCCGAGCGGCTGAGGGCTGAAGCGAAAAGTCCAGGGCGATCGCCCTGCCCGAGTTTGAGGTGCATGTAGAACTACAGACAGTACCACGAAAATCAACATGATCTGGAGGCGTCGACTCAGCCTCGTGTCGAAGCATCTCCAACAAAAGCGCCGTCCTTGCTCTCGTTCTCTTAGTTCGATATTAATAGCGTGCGGTGCACTGCCACCATGTCGAACAATAACGCTACTGGTGAGCAATTCTCCGGCCGATGTGGTCTTCAGACGACTGACAAGCCTGCTATACTATACAGTTGCTCTCCCTGGACACAGGAATTGGGACGTGTGGTGGTCGCCTGGTAACTTACGTGGACCGAGGCCTTGCGTTTTGGGCCCCTGATGTTCGACAGAAGTGCTGACTTCCCTTGTCCATCTTCAGAGAGCGGTTTCGACAACTTCCAGCTGGACATTGTCGGATTCCTTGCAGTATTGGGCGAAAGCTCTGTGAGTTCAGATGATGTTAGACCAGTATATGAATGAATACGCATTGACAGGTAAGTCCCTTGTAGGTCACGGCGAATGCGCAGGTGGCAGCGCTCTCAAGGCTCTTCTATCTCCCTCGTTTACTACCAGCACCCCAAGCGCTGCTTCGGACTTCTCGCCCTACGACTCTGATACCAAGAGAGGCGAAAGTTACAGGCGTTCACTCTGGTAACGTCAAGGATCACGTCCATCACGTCGCAAATGTACTACTGTGAGTAAGGACTGTCTGTCTCTAGAGCAACAATTGAATTGACCTTCGGCTGACGCGCAAATGAGCGGCGAGCCCATGGAGAAATACACCGTGCAGCACGTTACAATACAGAAGAAAGTTCGAAACCCTGACCATGTCCAGACCTCCATCAGCGACATTCTGTTTCGCGGGATATCGCGGAAAGCACGCGCATCGACCGATCAAACAGTGTTGCCATCTCCAGTCAAGGCCAAAGCCACCGGTCCTCTATTTTGGGTGACGATGATAGGCTTTTTTTCTGGAAGTTGTGATCTTGTTCGCATGCTCAATCATCTTTGGAGATGGGATGTCGCTCCTGGCCACCATCCTGCTCGGAGGGCTGTCTACTGTTGTTGGTGTCTGCAACAAATGGACGTTGGAATTGTCCAAACTGCCCGACAAGGCGGCCGCGACAGGCGCGGGGGATGCCGTGATTCGTTATCCCAATGGTAGCTATAAGGTTGGTCTCCTTTCGGGCGAGCCTCTTTGCACCCGCACTCCTCAGGACCTCAACTCTGACAAAGACTAACATTTCCCAGATTGTCAAATGTACCGAGGAGGTTGCAAGAGAGCTGTTCTTCGCTCCAGAAGAAATGTGACTACAACATCAAATCAGAGACTGTGTACCGCCTGCTATCACTGATCGGGACGGTCATGTTGATGCTAGGCGTCATAGCACTCGCCAATGCTAAGCTCCAGCTACAATTCGGATGGGTAAGCAGAAAGAGTAATCACCACTCAACATGACAATTACTGACATTTCTCCAGGCGGGCGCATTCATCATCATAAACATTGCGCACTGGGTCGCCGCCGCCCTTCCACAAAGCTCACATTGGGATCTCTCATGCTACAACTACGATATAGTCACCTACCCCGAGGAAGAAGAGCAATGTCCCCCAGCAGAAGAAGGCCAAAAGAGCCCAATAAGCAAATTGACACGCACGCTGCAGAAAATGCTCCAGGATAAGCCAGACCAAAAGCCAAAGTCAAATTTCACAATAGCCCTCTGGAAAGCCATCCTCCTCACGAAATCCATCGCATGGGTGCCGCTGAAAGAAGCCGCGCCTTCCACTGTCGTATGGGATGAGTGGCTTGTCGAAGCCGAGATCAAAGCGAAACAGCTCTGGAAGGAATTGCAACAAGAGGAGGACAACGAGAAGAAGAAATCGCCGTCGCCCCTTTTCCAACGGCCGAATCCTGATGACTGGGATGCAAAAGATGCGTGGAACGAACTGTACAAGAAGCATAATCCAAAGCCGCTATCGACTGCTCCTACACCAGCGCCTACAATTCAGGGCGTATGAAGAATGTTCATGGCGATCATGAAGTTGGTAATACATGCATATTTGCGATGTTTGGGCGATTTAGCGACTTGTGTTCAATATTCGATCTGGGCGATTTAGCGATTTGCAGTGGAAATTTTTATTGACGACTAGCGATTTGCCGTATAGTATGCCTTGAAACATTCATATCATCTACTTGTTGTGCAGTAGCACAGCAAGCCACCTGTACACATAAGCTGCCATCACTTTCTTTGGTTGCGGCTGGTAATGCGGTCATTCAGGTCATCCAGGTCGTCGTCGACGTCGACGTCAGACGGTGATTCCGAACCGCTTGAATGGTCATCAAGCTTGCGGTCCCGGTCGACCACGATGGGTGAGCGCTATTTCGCTGACGACGACTGCGGCGAGTGGGGTGAAACTGCTGAAGACCTGCCATTCCCGGTGGCTGTGCTGGTGTGTTGAGGAACGGCGGAGGCCTTTGACTTTGACTCGGTGAGCGGCTTGAATGGGGGTGGAGGCCTCTTGCTCTTGTCGTAGACACTGCGACCCTTCATCAGTGCGGCGAAGTCGGGAAGCTCTGGGTCGCTCGAGAGGTCGCCAGAGCCGTCATCTGTGGCGTCGATGAATGGGTTGACGACAGAGTCTTTTGGTTTTGCCGGTTGATTAAGGACGATAAGAGGGCTATAAGTTAAGGATCTAAGATGTATATATCTCCCGAAGCAGTAATTGCTAAAAGGGGGCTATAGGAAGAATGCATGCGGAGATTTATGCTACTATCGAGAACGATAAGAGGGCCCTAAGTTAAGGAACTAAGATGCATATCTCCTAAAGTAGTAATTGCTAAGAGGGGGCTATAAGAGGATTGTATATAAAGATTTATGCTACTATCGAGGATAATAAGAGGGCCGTTAGTTAAGGATCTAAGATGCATATCTCCCGAAGTAGTAATTGCTAAGAGGTGGCTATAGGAGGATTGCATGTAAAGATTCATGCTACTATCGAGGATAATAAGAGGGCCGTTAGTTAAGGATCCAAGATGCATACTGTACACATAAGCTGCCATCATTCTCGTCCCAAGTAGCAAGCATTTACTCGGGTCGACTTGGAAGCACTTTGAAGCGACATATCAGTACCCTTCCTTCGTCACGCATGCAGAGTTTCAACAGGTAGAATATCTTCATTGAAAAGTGAAATCATATCTAACAGCAGCGCTCTCGTTGCTGGACCAATCTGCTTCACCAGAGCAGCCCAACACAAAAGCGCCAATAAACACCCGTTCCAAGAACTCCATGGAAAAGCAAGAAGGAAACGTCTGCTTAATACACCCGCTGATTACCCCAGAACGCCATGCATGCCGTAAACAGAAACAAGCTGGTATCTCACACAGTCTCACAAGTCCAAATCCATGGACTCTCCAATCTCCTCACTCAGACCTCTAACATGTCTCGGGCCCGTCAATATACCTTTCCAAGAAGAGGATGATGGGGAGGAGAACGAGTTTGCATCATATTCGACGCTTTCGGCGTCGTCCTCCTCATCCTCGGCAATTGTTGCCGAGTAGTTGTTGTACCCTCTGCCCTCAACGAGATGGCTCCGAAGATCATCCAAATCCATAAAGGGCACTTCGACCTCGTCGTCGTCGTAGTCGATCTCATCGTCTTCATCATCTCCACAGWCGAAAGTCTCAATCTCTCGCTGTAGCAGATCGTTACTGAGCCAATAACTCGCGCGTTTGCTAGCGCCTTCATCGCCCAAACTGTAGGATATCTTCCGCTCTCCTGCAGGTTTCCGCATGTGGGATGGTTCGTACACTGGACTGTAGGAAATGACGCTGAAACCGCGAAGATAGATGTAGCAGACGCGCTTCTTTTCTTTGTTGAAAAAGAAGTAGTGTGTGCTCCATATCGCGCCTTCGTCACCATCAAAGGGGTCATCATCCGGTGCATAAGAGTACTTCTCGCAGGACCGAAGTCCCATCTCCTTGTCGATGAGTCTCCACATGTTTTGGTTCCAGATTTCGCTGCCGGTGCTGACACCCCCCGCCGGCGCCGAACTAGAAAGCGAGGGAGGGGAAARATAATTCATCGCAGCCGTTTGGCGAGGGCGCAAATTCTGCAACATACTGTCAATGTTGTTCATCATGCTCCTCAAACTGCGCTCTTTCCGGAAGTCCGAAGGCCGCAGCAGGTGCGAGAAGTCGTAGTCCGGATGCGATGCGTTCAGCGTGGCAATCAGATACGCAAACGTCCTTCTTGCAGTAATCTGGCTCAGCGGTCCAAAAGGCGACGCCCGTGAGAGATCAATCTCCGGTACCTCTACAGTACTGCCCCTGTGCCGGCCATGTCTATCATTACTCCTCCCATCATCGCTGGCGGTCCGGTATGGTGGACTTAACGAAGCAGACAGCCTGACCAATGATTCGTATTGTGATTCGAGGCCATTCTCGATGTTCCTGTACAGCCTCTTATCTCCGCCGGCGGCTTTCGTGGTGTAGATGTCGCATCCGCCGATAACGTGGCAATCTGGAGTCGAAAAGTTAAGGGCGTTCGTCACCGTGTCGATGTCGCGGAGTGGGAGATACTGTCGGTAGTTAGCGAGATGGTGACGTTGAGGATGGGGGAGATGCGGCGCATCGAGGCGACGGGCAATGGGCAGAGCGCCCTTTGATTGCCGCTGTGTCGCAAGACTCTCGAATGTATCTCATCAAGTCTGCGTGCTTACACTGCCTCGCTGCGTCGCGTCGCAGATATACAAACCTTCATCGCGTCACTCTGTTGCCCATCGGCTATCTATCCAATGCACCGCTGCTCGAGGACTCTTAGTTGGAAGCGCTGGATAAAGCGACGTATTGAGGGTGTCTGCAAAGTACCGCGGCGAGGAGGAAGAGGGAGCGGTGCGAGTGCTGACGTTGTTGCCGCAGCCGTTGTTGGCCTGTTGGATTGCGCCGAGATTGATGTAAGATGGCCTAATACTCCCCTCAAGCGGAAGCCGGTGTTGACTAGTCGCGTAGAGCGACTAGCAGGCGATGGTCCTAGACTGGGGTGACATGTTGATTTGTTTGTTGTGTCGTCGCGGGTGGTGCGGYGGTGGTGTTGTGACCGAACCAAGGGCCGCTTGAGGGAGGTGTCGTGGTCCCCTCTTTCTGTGAGCCAATCGAATCACGGGATTTTCTCACGCAACCGGCCTTGATCCTGCGGGCGCAACGCATAACGGCAACACGACCTGACCATATGACCATGCACTGCAATGAGCGACTGAGCATCGCGCRTGTCCCAGCTTGGTAAGGGAAAAGGTGTTAGTTTGGGAGGTATTAGGATGGTGGAGCAGTGTACCTTACCTTTGATGCGGGATTCGTGGCTGTCGTTCCATTGTCAGTGAAATGCAAGGCGAGCGAGTGCCGCGAGTGTCCTGGTGAGACCGGGAGCAACAGATATCGATGTTGGTCAGGGTTCAGTCATTTCATTAGCAGGCAAATGCGCCTGTCTTGTCGTGCTATACCTATCGCCGACAGGCTTTGTAACAACAGCACGGGGTATCTCGATCCTTCCAATTAGACGCCATCAACGCCCACAAATTGCGAATGAAAAAAGCACACTGGTTTTCCCCCGAAGACGCGCTTCAAAGTACTCGGCAGCTACAGAAGACCAGCGTTCTTGAGCTGGGTTTCGAGCTCTGCGCTCATCTCCGTGTTTGTCTGGGTGTGGATGGCAGGCGTCAGCGTGCTCATGAGCGATGGTGCGGCGTACAACAATGCGCGATACACATGAACATGATGCAATGCATTCAGCCGATCCTCGTGACTGCATCGTCCTCGACCTAGCAGGGCAAGGAATCAGCGGGTGGCGATACAAGATGTGACACACCGTGCGAGTGAAGAGAGGGGCCGAAGTGAAAGGCCAGGCGGCCGTGAAAGTCCGTATCCACTTACCTCCATTTCCTCGAGACTGTCCTGCGCGCCGATAACACGTAGCACGTTCTTCTTGCTACTCTCCTGCATCTCGCCCGCCAGAAGCAGTTCATCCAAGATGAAGTAGGCCTTTTGGAAGTTGAAGATGATGTCCAACTCGCACACGTTGCCGTAGTACTTGTCCATCTGCTCTACGTAGCGATGTACAATCTCGAGGGTGATGAGCTCATTGTCGGTATTGTCCGTCGCGGCGATGAAGAAGAGGGAAGCATAGCGACGGTAGACGACTTTGGTGTCTGGAAGGAGRGAGGGATCAGTCGGGACGCCGGCGCAGACAGGACGCATGCGCAGAGTGCATATTTACCACGATACTCTAAGAAGTTGCAGCTGCGTGTCCGGCGTGCGAGAACCAGCTGCGTCACGTCCTTGACAATCTTCGCCTTGTCCTTTGGGGACAGGGTGGTGAACCATTTGGCCAAGCGCTGAGCGGAGTGTGTTTTAGCAGATGAGCGAAGGAGTAAGATGCCGTGAGATGACACCTACGACCTTTCCCTGCCGCGAGAGCAGGATAATGTACTTGATGGCCATGCTGGCGGTATGGACCGTCGGAGGTGGTGGGCAGGCACAGAGGGCAAGTGTAACGTGCAAAACGACATAGTGTGCCCTTGCCAGAACTAGCGCCATGCCCCACCTGCTAGGTTGGTAAGAAGTCAAATCTCGCCCGGTGGCCGATGGAAAGTTTGCTCGCCCGCGTCTTAGGTATGAGGTGACCTTGCCATGGCATCATGAGAGCCCGCTTCGTAACCAGCTTCTCGCTCGACACATGCGTGCGCTTCTCGACTCCTTTGCACTTCCTCCATGACTTGCACTAAATTGATCCGGCAACGATAGCAACCGCCCCTCCCCCATCCCTCCCCGAATCCCTCTCCAACATCAAAAGTTCGGGATTGGTAATCATGAAACTGCTATTGTCCACATCCAACATCATGGGCGGCGGCTCGTCCATTCGCCGCTCACCCACGACCAAGTCCAACGCCGAGTTCATCTCTTCCCTGCAAGCCAACTTTGCCCAACACTCAGCCCCCGAGAGCGACGTGACGCCCACCAACGGCAATGGCACCGCAGAGCCAGCACAAGTCGACTACCGAACATGGACACGGCAGAAAGACGATGTACTCGAGATACCRACGTTGGACCTTGCAGAATCGGCACTGGCGGAAGAGCGTGAACAGTACGACATTACGGTGAAGCTATTCTATCTGCCCGGCGCGTCGAGAGACAACCGCGCAGCACAGACGAGAGAGGCGGTGGAGCTTGTCAAAAAAGCCTTGAACATGCCCTCGATCGATCTGTTGATCGTTTCCTTCCCTGGCATCTACTTTGATGAAGAGGAAGATTGTCCCGACAAGATCTCCACCCGAGGACCTGTCGAGGCTGACCCCGAACCGTTGAGTGGTCAGCTTGAAGCATGGCAAACGTTGGAAAGACTTCATGAGGAAGGGGTGGTGTTGAGGCTTGGGCTTGCGGAGTTTGGGAAGGAGCGCTTGCATTCCCTGCTTGAGCAGGTCAAGATCAAGCCAAGCGTGAACCAGATCAATCTGCGAGACTGCTGTTCGGTGCCCAAAGATCTGATGGCGTTGGCCAAGAGCAAGAGCGTGGAATTGCTGGTCCACAACGATTGCTCTAACGTCCTGCCGAGAGGAACTCTGAGGGAGCTCCTTGGGCCCGGCTCAACTGGTGCTGGCGTGCTCACTGAATCGTCCAAGACTGGCGATAAGCGTAAGAGCTTACACGGGGAGGAAGCCACCAACGGCGTTTCCCAGGGCAGTATGTCTGGAGAGGTGCATCCACAGTGGGTMATCAAATACACGGCCGTTGTGAGGAATCGAGGCGTCGTGGAGAGCAAGGGTTACTTCGCGATGGCAGAGTTGGAAAAGTGATATCCCGGGTTCATCCGCACCAACTGTGGTGGTGATTGAACACGTTGATCGTGTTTCGGACGAAATCTGGTGCTCAAACCTGGTRCTCGAGGCATCGAATCGATACCAATTTCTTTTGCTCATGCGCATGACAGCGAGGGTGGTGGCCAATAAGGTCATTCATGAACACTGCTCAAACATTAGGCGAAAGTCTCGATTTATACCCTCTACGTTGATTTGTATAGACGCCGTCCCTTGTGTTGAACTCTTCCATTTGCTCTCTCAATCATAGTCCCTGCCGATTTCCGCACCCTCAGCATCTACAACACCACGACTCTAGTTTCCAGAACTCCTTGCTGCGTGATCAGCTCCTTTCTGACGCTCTCCTCAACAGCTCGATCCACACCCAAGATCATCAATGCTTCATTCTCTCCGTTCTGACCACCATTCGCCACATCGGACCGGCCACCGACATCAATAGGCGCAACACTCATGAACCGAATGTTGACGCCCGCTTTACCCAGAATACCTCCCACCTTTCCAATCTTACCCGGCTCGTCATAGTTTCTCGCGATAAGTAGAGTGCCCTCCGGAACGAACGAGGTTTGAAAGTTGCCCAAGCGGGAGATGTACGGAGTATTGTTGGAGACAAAGCCAGATATGATGTGGTCCTCGGTCTTCTTCGCGCGAGACGCAGGCTCCGCGAAAGGATCAGGTCGTGGAGCGCGGCTGGCCGAGGGCGAGCGAGGGTCGACACGAGCTCGCAAAGTTACAGAGGCGGAATAGCCTTCCTGATCGACGTTCTCACGTGCGCGTGATTCGTTGACGAGGAGCCCACGTTCTTTGGCAATGAGTTCGGCGTTGACTAGGTTGATGTTGGTGTCTTGAGTGCTTGTGATGGGTTGGAGGAGACCTGGCGGGAAATCGATTAGTATTCGATGTGGAGTGGAGTCGAGGGGAGTCTATACCCTTGATGAGTGCTGCAAAGAGTGGCTTGGTTGTGTTGGCAGATGCAAGAGAGCCCTCGTATATCAAATCGAATGTTGTACGCAGTCGTTCAGTCGTGTTGGTCGGTCCGAAATGTTGCATATACAATGAGCCCATTCTCTCCAGCAAGGAGACGAAGGGCTGGAGAGTGCGGTATTCTTCTGGCATGATGATTGGTGCGTTGACTGCGCTCCTGCAATGCGATGGTCAAGTCAGTTATGAGGATATCTTGGAAACGTTGGTGATTGAAAGCTGCTCACCTCGGGAGCTGTCCAGACAAGATAGACAGGACCTGCTCGCATACATCGATTGAAACGTTTTCCTGAGCTTCGGCCGTAGATGCACCTGGTTCAGAACACATCAGTAAATATCCCAGCTGGCCCATCGCATGACTGCTTACCCAGATGAGGTGTTGCTACCACTTTCGGGTGAGCAATGAGCTGAGATGCAGCATCACCAGCTTGTGGTGGCTCACTGGTAAAGCTGCAAAGGTATGCGTGAGTCAGCTTGCATTTCCTGGGAGTCGAGAGCTTAGTACAAGGGGTTTCACTCACACATCGATACCTGCTCCAGCAATCGTACCCGCTTCCAATGCAGCAAGCAGTGCTGCTTCGTCAATAATGCCTCCTCTAGCCACATTGAGAACGCGAGCTGTAGGCTTCATAGTAGCCAACTCGGCAGTACTGATCAGCCCTTTAGTCGATGCGATCATAGGAGTGTGCAGAGTGAGGAAATCTGCACTCTTTAGCAGCTCTGCAAGAGTGGGTAGAAGCTCGACATTTGCTGCGGCAGCAAGGGTGGTATTCGCATAGGGGTCGTATCCTTTGATGTTCATTCCCAGCCCACCAGCGGCGCGTGCCACGGTCAATCCGACTGTGCAATCCATCAGTGTGTGTCAAACCTTCCGGCAACACCTGAGGCTTACCTTTACCAAGCCCAACGATCGCAAGTGTTCGGCCTGATTTAATGATCACATAGGTCAGCGAGTTCCTCCAAGAAAGTGAATACAAGGATGCGAAAACTTGTGTCCATATCAAAACAGTTGTCTTGGCCCCTGGAGATACCACGATTCCTCAATCGGTATAAAACTCGTCGAAGGGATGCATTCTGCCATATACTTTGCTCACCTTTGACTTCAACGCCAATCATCTTGCTACGCTCCCATTTACCAGACTTGATACTCACTGTAGCCTAGGAAAGAGCGGGATTAGCCCTTTCTTACATGGTCACCCAGATGTCTTCCACATACATGACCAATGTTCCTTGCCACAGCCATCAGCAACGCAATTGTATGTTCAGCGGCGGCATTGATGTTCCCTTGAGGACTGTTCACAACAATGATACCACTGTATAAAAAGGTGAGCCTGTTGCGTGTTGGATGAGCTTTATAAATGATCTTACAGCTTCGTTGCGGCCTGTAAGTCCACATTGTCGACGCCGACTCCAGCACGAGCAACGACTCGGAGCTTCTTGCCTGCAGCTAGCAATTCCGCCGTGACTTTTGTCTCTGAGCGGACGATGAGTGCATCATATTGGGGTATCAACTCAATCAATTCCTGTTCGCTCAAGCCTTTTCTCTCTTCAACTTCCAAAGATGTCTGTAGTAAACTGAGACCATCTGGAGAGATCTTCTCTGGAATGAGCACTTTTGGAGGCGGTGATGTCTTCGTCATATCGTGGGTGCCTATGAGGYGAGATGATGGTCTATGGTTGTTGTGGTATGGTTGCAAGAAGACTGAAATATCGACAGTGCCTCCGGGTTCGGAGCAGCATAGAGGCTTCTTGTAGCTCACCGCAGCTCATTCTCTTCAATGGCTCGGTACTCGGGCTGCGCTGGCCTTACCTTGATGCGTGAAAGGTTGAACCCTCTAACCCACACATCTTCGTGCTCCCCCGCGTCTCGAACTCAGCCCCACACACATCCCGTTTCCTCACATGTGCTAGTAAAAGTGGGTCGACCAGTTTTACACAGCAACGTACGAAAGCCAAGTGTGCAACCCTGGCTTTAGAAGACCGTTGCGCCTCCGACATCTGGCATTTTGAACCCTGTTTGCTCGAAATCTGCCCGTAAGATCGCGGCCAGAGCATCCATCTTGGTTCGCTGCAGTCGGAGCACGTTTGCGGCGACGCTGCTACCATCGTGCTCTGCTTTGACGGGGTTTGCCACGTCTGTGTGACCGTCACCTTGATGAGACCGTAGTTGGGAGCCGTCCACACCCTCTGCAGTAATCCTCCGTTCAAAGCCATTTCGTCTAGGGGGTACACCGCCTTCCAAGACCAAAAGGAGATGTTCCTGGACTCGCCGCATGATCACGTTGGCGTCCTCAGATTCAATGGTCAGGACATGGAGAGGGTTCTGCTCTGCGTCCTCGGCAATCTCTTCGTCGTACTCCCCCGTCAAGCGGCCAGCGGATCCTCGAGATTCGTGCTGCTGCCAGCAGATTGCGGCAATGGCAGCTTGTTTCCGCAGGTCGTTGATGTTTGTCGGTTGGCTGTATGCGAGGAGCGTGCCGTTTGGTGTGATGAGATACCACCGTCTGCAGAGTCGCTCGTCGCGGTTGTGCGACAGCAAATCACCGACGGCTTTGGTGCTGAGCATGTTTGCACTTCTGTACGCCGATGCTGGTGATGGGAATCTATGCGCGGTCTGCCTGCGCGTTCATCCCAGCTTTGTGTCTCTAGCTCAGGTAAGGTATCTTCGACCTTGATGCAACGTGATTATGTAGACGGATGGATTCGGTGTTTTGTTTGCCACAACGCCCAATGGTCCAACACGTCGTAAAAGGTCAAAGATAAGCAACAGGTGAGAGAACCTGAGGCATTGCATTCCTTCCCCTAAAGTTRTTGTCGGGCTCTTACCTAGGTTGACAAGGAGTCCCACGACTTGTAGAACTTGGTTTCTTGCTTCTCATGCACCACAACCCGGCGCGCGTCTGCTTCAAGTTGAGACAACTTGGCTTGCATCGGCCCAGCTCGTCTCCTGCCTGTCACAACTGGCATGCCCTCCCTCCATCACGCAAACCATCATCAATACTCGAGATTTTCGCGCACGCCTTGAGCGCTCTACTCCATTCTTTATCATGGCTAGAAAAACTAGGGGAACGCGGCCAGTAAAGGCCACGTAGAATGCAGCTCGCTTTAACTCCGGCCTATCCGTATAATCACAACCTAAAATCTTAGATATTTATTACATCTGGACATTTGGCCTAGTGGTTAGGGCGTGTTAGGATTGAGGAAATGCTAGGTAGAGGCCTGGTTTAAAACTTCGGACATTACAGGGGTTCTAGTTGCCGGAGAAGCCTAGTAGTCTCGTTTCCATTACGAGATYAGGGGTTCAATTCCCTTAGTGTTYAATCTTCTTTTTGTTCCTTTTTTAGGAATATTCTTTTTACTATAAAAAGGACTTTAGTCTTTTTTACTATTAGGAGGACGTATCTTACTTATAATATACCTGTTCCTTAACGGATTTACTTTAAAATTTGATATTAATAGTAACGTTAGTAATAAAGGAGGGTTATATACTAAATTCTATATATATTATAGATTAGTAATGTTTAATACTAATCCACCTTCTCGGCGAATAGGCTAGCGAYAGCGAGGTATATATTTAGTATATTCCGAGTAGGCGAGGTCCGTAGTAAGCATTCGACAAGACTCGTGTTAAAACTTAGAGTAAATCGGTCGAGAGACAGCTAAGTTCTAAATAAGG